>NW_015648530.1:313220-347230 GCF_001515625.1 Sinocyclocheilus rhinocerous
TTACGACTTGTCAACTCGTAAGTACGAACATCCCAGGAGGACTTGAACGCAGCATAAGTCTATGCCTTTGTGTTCTGGGTTTGTTGGGTCTACTTGTTATGTTCGTGTGTTTCCTGCCATACCCAGTGTTGGATGTATCCTGTTAGGGATGCACCGATACCGATACTGGTCTCCTGTACTCGTTAAAATGCCCCGATACCAAACGCCGATACCACACAGCATGTGATAAGCGCCATATTCAAACAAAGAAACACCAACAACAGACAGCAGAAAGGAGTTAAGGATGTCTACTACGAAGTATATGTATGCAATGAATATAATGTTAAACATTCAGTATTAACGCCTGTATAGCTGATGAGCGCGAGCTGATTAACAAAGCACGCTGAGTGGATTGAGCGCGCGGCGGCGCAGATGCGCGAGCTTGTCGAGTGAATATACCTTTCTCACAGACATCATTGGAAAGTTTATAGTTCGGTCGGATATGTCAAAAACAAGTAAATAAAACAATGCACAAGTTACTTAACGGTAGAGAGAGAGAGAGAGAGCGCGCAATTCTGTTGTGTGATCTTTGATGTTCACTCACTGAGCACACGCATCATTTGAATTAAAACGAAATCGTACAAATAAAACCATTCATAGGGGCATTCACTATAATCATCATTTATTTTCAACCTTAGGCATACACGACTTTCTAGCGAAAGTGAATCTAGCAGCCTGTGTGAAATGCGCTAGACTGTACTATTCTGCATCAGTACAAACACGTGCAGGCGTTGCGCGTGTTTTGCTTGCTTGAGTGTTTCTGCATTATATGAGTGGCTTTGGAATATAAATCGCAGCACGTTTCAGATGAAAAAACGCGACTTCTATTTCTGAAAATATCAGTTAGGAGATTTATAACGAGTGGTTCCCTGCATTATTACAGCAAAGCGCGTGATTACAGTACACTAAGCCGCTGCAATGGAGCAGCTCTAATGCTATTAAAATTAAAAATGATACCATAGAGCAAAACAATGAACAGTGAAAGTAACAAAAACTTGTAAAATACATTTTAATGGGCATAATTAAGTGTGAAAATAACCGAAGGATATACAGTGAAACCAAAAATGATTCAGAGACCAGATATAATTTTTGATATTTTTTTACTAGTGGGTGCAGGACACTATAGTTCATTTATGTAAGTGAGGATAGATCAAGCAACATTTCTTAGTGTTATCAATGTGAAAAAAGTACAAGTTTTAGTTATTTTAGTACTTCAAATAAAAAAAGAGAAATGTTGCCTTGACAACTAGCTGAAATAAAATAATTTTTCATTATTATATTTTATTTTATTTCAAGTAATGAACATTTTTTTTTAAATCATTTTAGTTTTAACATACATTTAAATTACAACAATTGTACTAAAAACAGTTTTGCACACAAACAACAACTTTGTCAAAACAACAAATACAACATTTAGAAAATCTGTTAACATACCATCCAGGTATGTTCATGTAGCATCACTTGAGATGTTAAATGATGTGTTATAAAGATGACGTGATGTGTAAATAAAGAGTGTTTCTCTCATCCAAGACTCCAGGTCATATCGGGCAACAGCTCTTGGGAGTGAATCTGTAAAGGTCAGAGCCGTATTCACACTGACATGGTTACAGAAGAAATGGCTAGTCTAACATTTTCTAACACAGTGGAAACTGTGTAACTTGTTTCTTGGAGTCTTGAAGAATTAGAACCTTTCACTGTGTAAATAACTCCCCACAATCCAATCTTTGTTCAGATTAATTAGCCTCTCAGCATCCTGAATCCTACAGATACAAACTAACACATGCAGACACACACTTGTAGTACTGTCAGTGAGGAAAGTTATCAGTGTGGGAGGAAAGGACAAGCCTACATAACATTGTTTACAGCACATTTCCTGTGGCAAAGCCCCTGGAGCATTACACTTACTCGCATAAACACACACCACTCCCAGAAGAGTAGTGAAATCCAAACAGAGACCTTACTAGTGCAGCGATAGAGGAAGAAAAATGCTTTCAAATTTAGTGCACTGGCGGCTTGTGCTTTACGAGAGCGGGGACAGGGGGTGGGTGGTGGTGGTTTCATTTAAAAAAATTACTCACCCTCATGTCGTTTCAAACCCCTAACACCTTCGTTCATCTTCAGAACACAAATAAAGATATTGAAAAAAACAAACAAAAAAAACAATTTAGGGGTGTCGCACCAAAGGACAACAAAACGTAACACTTTTATAGCTTTCTGATCCTGCATAGACAGCAACGCAACTACCACGATCAAGGTAGTATAAGTATACTATCAATAGTTAGTAGTTATCAGTAATTATCAATATGATACAAGATTATCGTAATACTTAGTAGTATTAAGATTAGTACTACTTTTTACCATAGTTATCAATATGGTACAAGATTATCCTATTCAAATCAATGTGATAAACGAGTTAGGTCAAAATTAATCAAAAAGTAATCTGACGCCGGATCTGTTTCCTACATTGTTGTGATTTGATCTGAATGGAAACAGCGTATCCGTGTGACGCAGCTGACACAGAACAGCATACGTTGTTTATGTCCAGCTGATACTCTCCAAAATGGCACCAGGGTGATGCGGAGGAGACGAATTGTTGAATAAAGTCGTTTTTTTTTTTCTTTTGTGCACAAAAAGTATTCTCGTAGCTTCGTAAAATTACGGTTGAACCTCTTGTAGCTTCGTATAATTGCGGATGAACCACTGATGTCACATGGATTATTTTACAGATCTCCTTGCTAAGTTTCTGGACTTGGGAACATTTCAGTTGCGTTGCTGTCCATGCAGGGTCAGACAGCTCTCAGATCCCATCAAAACTATCTTAATTTGTGTTCCGAAGATGAACCAAGGTCTTAAGGGTTTGAAACGACATACGAGTAATTAAATGACAGAATTTTCATTTTTGGGTGTACTAACCCTTTAAAATGCTTCTTGAAGAGACCTTGTCCCTTTTGTGTGACATCTTTGTCCTCCAGTGTGACAGTACAGGTGTCACACTGGAGGACATTATCCGTCACACCAAAGGATGTTTCAGCCGTTTGTGTCAGTTTATGACAGGGTTTCTCAAATCTTGCCCTGGAGGGCCAATGTGCTGCAGAGTTTAGCTCCAACCCTGATCAAACTCACCTACCTGTGATTTTCTAATGATCTTGAAGACATTGATTAGCTTGCTCAGGTGTGTTTGATTAGGGTTAGAGCTAAACTCTGCAGGAAAGTGGATCTCGTGGGTCAGATTTGAGGATCCCTGGTTTATGACCTTGTTATTCCTAGCTAACCTGTCATTCAAATTTGCATAGTTTTCCATGATTATGTAGTTTAACATACAGTTTTTAATAAAAAAAAAAAAAAACAATTTAGGGGTGTCGCACCAAAGGACAACAAAACGTAACACTTTTATAGCGGTCCCAAAAAAGTTAAATATTTGAACAATTCTGAGACAAAAATTTACCATGTGCACATGTCATGGGCTTCACAGGGGGCTTCAGTAACATGATCTTGAATGGGGTCCTTCAACTAATTAAAGCTGTCTGTGGAATTGGCCGATTTAAAATCAGGATATGGCGTCACACCAGAGGACATGGTTTTCAGTGACAAAATGTATCAAGTCCCTATGCTTTTAGAAATATATGGATGAAAAAAATTATTGCCATTCACTAAAATATACACTTCTAAAATTATGCCTGAGGTATTTATTAACATTTTTATGCTTTTCTTTCTAAAAGTTTTTCTAAAAGTTGCAATTTATTGAACCATGCTTGAGACAGTCACACCATTGGACAATTTTGAGATTTGGCTCGAAAATTTAAATAAATCGAATAACACGGCAGCTTTTATAACAACAGGTCCATGTAGGACAAATAAATGTTTAACCATTTTAACATGCATTTTAAATAATTAAATAATACTAATTATTTACATTTTTATCTTGTGTGACAGTGAAAATGCCATGTCATGTCAACAGCCCATACATATATATATATATCACTTTAGCAAAACGTGTACTATTTTCTGTTTATTCTGATATATAAAATAATTTATTTTTGGTCAGTAAATATACTGTTATTAAAATATTTTAGTTTTAAAAATATAGAGACTCACTTATTATTATTTTTTTTTAAAGTACAAACTCTGAAAACATTAGAGGATATCCTATAATAATTTAATATAGCTTTACAGTAGTAACAGTAAATGTGATATTTAATTATATGATATGATTCATATATTTTTAAACATGATGGTATTATCACATAAACATGGTGATTATCTCTAAGGTGGACACCTAACTTAATATGATATTTACCATCTGAATCTTACCATGTAATGTCAACAAATGAAAAAGTCAGCCAGCTGTTTATCATCATTTTAATTATCGTGCCTTCAGCCACAACAGCAGAGGTGCTTTTTACCTCACTTACCATACTTTTATATATTCTTCCGTTATTGAAAAACTGTTGCTTAAATTGCCTTGTACAAAACTGAAAAACATTAACAAGACCTGTTTCCAAATATAGTCAATCATTTATACATTTTTCGAGTTATATAAACCCTTTAGAATGCCGTGACCCGTGCCATTTTCTTTGTTAATCGACAATCTCACAGACACTATAAATAGATCTCAACTAACCTAGGCATTCACATTCCTTTACCACGGTGGTCGGAAACCTTGGCACACGGAGAGATTATCATTGCACGTGAGAAATAGCAAAAGAGGTGGTTTTCATTTAAATTAAGTCCCTTGAACCTGCATTCCAATGCACATTTTGAGCTAGATTATTCGTGCATTATTCCTCAACGTCACACAGCCCGTTTTATAAAAAGTCAGGAACTATAAATACGATTTCAACTAATACTAGTTAAGAAGATTTTAACCTATACGCTAGCCAACAGATCACGCAACCACTGCACATACGAGAAGCAGTCACAACATACAAATTCAAACAAAAATCACTAGCCTGTACAGTCCTTATGAATTTGGGCTCTAATGTACAATACTTCTTCCTAAATATTTCACTCGGAGATGAGGAGCAATTGTATAGCAGTTACATGGACATCATTATTTGAATGTGTACAGAAATCCGACCCTTACATCCTTCTTATTCAGAGATGAAGATCACTAAACACCTTCATAAGGCAAAGGGTCTTTTGATCAGGCAGCACCTCTAACCCATTAGGGCGGTAAGTAGTCTCTTCAGCTTGCGCTCCCCTTAATTACCTTGACAGACTCTCTGCTGCAGAATTAGATGGGACTAATCATGTTTGCAGAAGAGCCGTGGTTCGTTTCAAACTTCCATTGCTGAGTGAGCATCTTTGTAGTGCAGCTAGACTGGCTTTATTTACACGTCAACTACAATGGTGTTGTATGATGGCTAGCTCCAAATATGAAATTGTTTTTGTTTGGATTCACACGTGCACTGATCAAACACTAACAATTTCGATGAACAACATGCATTAATAAAGTAAACGTCATCAATTAGATTACGAAAAACCGACCCTATGTCACTATGTGCCGCCGTTAACTCCAGAATTATGTGACCTTTCCAAAAACATGCACCCCACTGAAGCATTGAATGAAGTGAACAAAATTACACTGCCGCCCGGTGACACATCAGTGTGAAAGACAGTATTATTCATTTGGGTTCATTTGACCGGAGAGAAGTATTTTAAAAGCGTCTCTGAATGCTAAAAAGAAATGCTAGTTTTAAAAGTTTCCTGCTGGGTAGAAAGCAAGGTTAAAGCAACACATTTACAGTACAGAGAGGGATCAAAGACCTATGTGAAACAGAGCTTTTAGGACAATTATTCCTTTATACAATTTTTGAAAGTTTTTGTATTATACTGCAAGTCTGTGTCTGTGTGTGCCATGTGAAGTAATCTAAAGGACATAAGAGTTTTATGAGTGTCACAGAAAGTAACTTTGATAGGCAAGTAACTCGAAAGGAATAGTTCACCTGAAAGTAAAAATTATGTCATCATTTATTCACCCTCATGCTGTTCCAAGCCTCATTTTCCCCACAGAACACAAAAGGAGAGACTTTTAATCCCGCTTATATGCTCTTTTCCATGCAGCTGAATTATGACTGAGGCTTGCAAGCTTCAAAAAGAATGCAAAAGAAGTTCATTTTCCTTGTGTATGGTATTTCAAGTCCTCTGAAGCCAGTTGATAGCTTTGTGTGATGAACATACTGAAATTTAAGACATTATTCACTAAAAATCTTGACATCAGTCCCAGCTATCTGTGACACCATAATGAGACTATATGAGAGATGTCTGATGATAATCCACAAGTAACATCACAATAACATCACAATAATCCACAAGTAATCCACATGACTCCTGTCCATCAATTAATGTCTTGTAAAGGGAAAAAAAACAGCATGTTTGTAATAAACAATTCATCATTAAGACATTTTTAAATTCAAACGTGGCTTATGGCTAAAATAGGAGTTCTCTATCTACAGTACACTATTGCTTTGTCCAGGGATACATTTGCTTAGTTTGCATCAGGATAGAAATGTGCACAGATCAAGCACCATTTACAAGCAAAAATAGCCCAAACCATTTTAAACAAACACATTATGTCAGTGGATTTTGATGTGAGAGGACAATAGGACTTTTTAACTGAAGCAAGTGTTATTATGGATTCACATTTTGGCCAGAAGCAACAGTTTTTAAACTGTTAAAATGCCTTGATGGATTTGTCTAAAGATGGATTTGTTTCACATAACTGAAATAGAAATATGTTTCTTTTCATTTCACAAGACGGTAATTGATGGACTGGAGTTGTGTGGATTATTGTGATGTTTTTATCAGCTGTTTGGACTTTAATTCTGACGGCACCCATTCACTGCAGAGGATCCATTGGTGAGCAAATAATAAAATGCTAAATTTCTCCTAATCTGTTCAGATGAAAAACTAATCTACATCTTGGATATGCTAAGGGCGAGTACATTTGCAGCAAATTTTCATGTTTGAGTGAACTATTCCTTTAATGAAGTCATTGTTCCAGTGTTCCAAATGATTCATTCACAAACGAACTGATCTGATTAAATTCAACTCATTGACTCAACAAGGAGTTATCGTATGGCTTCAGAAGACTAAATATAATCCACAAGTCACACTGACCACTTATATTACACTTCTACGCTTTTGTGTCCTTTTTTTAAGTTTTAAAAAATTCACTGTAAAATAATAAAAAGTGGGTGATTAAATGATGAATGAATTTTCATTGTTGGTTGAATTATTTCTTTAACAACATTAGACAGTTCTACCATTGTCTGCTGTTATCTTAGAGCTAATGTGGCATTCACTAAAAACTGGTGGTTTTATATTGTGACTTGATCGGTGCTGACAGGTGAAGTGCATCAGAATTCTGATGATTGTGAACGAGTGGGTGGAGCTAAAGAATCTGGCGTTGCTGGTGACTCTGTGACAAAAACGTTATCTTTTGTTTCTATGTTTGAAGGTCAGTAGTGCCACATAATATTGAAAGTCTCAATTACACACACACACACCAGGGCTCTAGCCTGCGACCGTTTTTTGAGAATGTGCGAGTTCAAATTTGACGTGGCCACATTTGTGTGATCGCAAATTAGGTATTCAGGAAATTTAGGAATTAAGTTGATGGAAAAAAAAATGAAAAGGTCGATAGCAGATTACCTTAAAAATTGTAAAATTGTACAATTGTAGCATCTGTTGTCCAACTGAATTTAATAGTTTTTAATTCTTTAAAATAGCAAAAAGTGGGGGTGGTAATGCGTTGGGTAAGTAATGTAATACCTGCGATAATAATAATAACCTGGTAATACCGGTAACACCGACCGCCGCAGCAAGCCTGACAGACATACAGACAGATATTGCAATTAATCAATTCATTTTTAAAAAGTGCGACCAAATCATGTGCTTGGGCGACCAATTCAGAAAGTTAGTCCCATCAGTACGACCAGTTGGAACTTGGAAGAATGAGTCTAGAGCCCTGCACACACACACAAAAGAAGCCGCAGCATTTTCACGGCCTTGGCATGGGAATCAGATGATCCAGGGGGGCAACCTTGAGGGGGGCAGGGGCTCATACTGTATTTACCCACAATCCTCTACAATCACAATTCCAGTATTCCACACACTGTACAGTCATGGCCAAAAGTTTTGGCAGTGACATAAATGTTGTGTTTTGCAAAGTTTGCTGCTTCAGTATTTGTAGATTATTTTCCCACATGTTTCTATGGTATACTGAAAAACGATGATAAGCATATCATAAGTTTTAAGGCTTTTATTGGCAAAAAAATATAATGAGTCAATATTTACAGTGTTGACCATTGTTTTTCATAACCTCTGCAATTCGCTCTAGCATGCTGGAAATTTGCTTCTGGGCCAAATCCTGAACGATGGCGATAGGGAGCTTCATCAGAGAAAATAACTTTGCACCAGTCTTCTGCTGTCCAATCCTTGTACTTCCTGCAGAATATCAGTCTGTCCTTGAAGTTTTTCTTGGCTTCTTTGCTGCCCTTCTTGACATCAGGCCGTTATCCAAAAGTCTTGGCCTCACTGTGCGAGCAGATGCTTTCACACCAACCTGCTGCCATTCCTGAGCAAGCTCTGCACTGCTGGTGACACGATTCCACAGCTTAAGCTGCAAACTTTGCAAAACACAACATTTATGTCACTGCCAAAACTTTTGGCCACGACTTTACAGTACATCTACATTCATACATCTGGCAGAAAATTACTAGCTGAAAAAGCATGCAAGGATGCAAACACGGCTGCATATTTCAAAATGTAAATATTTAAAAATCGATTCACATTGTATGAAACCACCATAGGTTTTTCCATGAAATCAGGTTGAAAATACACCATCTGAGCACCTTTGGCATACTCATTTTAATCCTGCATACTATTTAGGTCTAAAAGAAAACAAAAAAATCACCTGAATTTCACCATGATTCTTTTTTCAAGAAAAGCACTCATCAGTGTAAGTGGCTAATAAACCAAAAGCCTCTAGTGACAGACTACACTGAGTATCACAGCAGTCTCAGTGTATCTATGGCCTTGATCAGTAAACTATTCGCCATTTAGAACTTCAGATAAACTCGGAGAAGATACCATCACACAAACATTCAAACATGAACTGAAATAGAAATGTTGACACTTAACATTTCAAAATGTTTGTTCTCCTTTTCTGTCTCTACCCTGACCAGAAAAAAAAAAAAATCTCTATACTTCTGTAATTTTATAGTTAGGCTACCTTAACACATTACATATGACATCAACATTTATTAGTCAAAATTTCAGAACATTTCTAACTAGGCCTATTTGAATGTACATTAATTTATCTGATCAGACATGCATATTTATAACGAAATAACATTTGTTAATATGTCACTTTCATAAAAAGGCTGCGAACTAAGGCTAGAATCTTGCTTGTCCGTATGCATGTGCTGTTTCAATTTAAATTAAATTCAAAGCAATAAACATTGATTACGCATATGGAAATTTAGATTAAATGTTCTACAGAACGCTCGACTGGTTAACAAGGTTGCACTGTAAATAACAGGGCTGCAATTCAACATAAAAGTAAGTATTTTTTAATGAATTAAATAAAAAATGTTTCATTGGTAATTTTGTGTTTGTTGACTGTGTTGAATATAGTTGAGCTTGAGAGATTCTGTCAACACTACAATTTGTGCATAATTTGATCAAATGTAATGAGATTATTTACTTGGTTTCCTATCATGCTTTTTTAATAGAAGGGACAACATGCAGTAACAGGGTTACGCTAAATATTATGTTTTAAAATAGTTGAAATATCACATTGTTCTATAAAAATAATTATTGGATACAGCAGAGAAAGATCAGTGAGGTGAGGCTAAAATCATTTTGTCTGATGTGATTAAAACCAGTGACATTTCATGCTGTGTTAATTGTTAGATACAGTCATTTTATCAGTGATTTTGTGTCTTTTTGAAACAAAAAAAATGGACATCTATGCATTTTCCATTTTTGGAAATAAGAGTAATGTTTTTTTTTGTTGTTGTTGTTGTTGTTGTTTTATTTATTTAATAAAAATGTTCAATTTTTTATTATTAGTGGTATTATTTGTGATCACAGGAGAGAATAAACAAACTGATATTTCTCAGTCATCACGTTGGCTGTGTCTCAAAACCTAGTGAGACGCCTACCTAGACACCATTGTTGAACGTCCCACGCGCGCTTTAAAACACGCCTATAGTGACCACATGCTTTCTAAGTAGACAGCACACTAGGTATTGAGTTACAGCCAACATTAGCGGTGATAGTAGAGATGCGGGTGTTATTATAGCGATGTGTTGTGTACTCACTCTTGAGCGCGCAGATCAGCTGGTGTCCATCTTTAATCAGCTCTTTGATGAACGTGTTTGTTCGGTCCAGCTCGATCTCGTGACATTTGAGTCTCTCTCTAAAGTCCGGACTGTCCACAAAAGAGTCACTGAACTCTAGAGTCGGTAACCCCATAATCAGACCTGAAATAAAGCCTCACAGAACAGTGCAACTCCGTGTTTCCTCAGACAGACTGGCGGATCCGTCTCATCATTATCATCCTTATCCACACTCAAACGCGGAAAGTGTCGCTCTCTTGCAGAGATTCATGCGAAAGTTTCTCTTCACTTCCGCGCTCTGAACTTTCATCAAGCCAAACTTCTGCAGCGGCCAGCCTGAGATCATGAGACTCCTGCTGGTTACATTGCACAACACCCGTAGACGTGCTCCATTTATAACAGCTTTACTCTTAACGTTCAACACTTTCATTAATGAAGTCGTTAACAAAAATAAATATATCTCCACTATAATAATAGTAATAATAATAATAATACATTTATATTTTTTGTTAATGTGACATTATCTATCTATCTATCTATCTATCTATGTAAAATGATATAAAGGCATAGGCATATATATAAATATTTAATTGCTCGTATTTTTATATTCAAATTTAATTATTTCACTCGATTTCACTCAATATAGATTTTAAAGGCAGAGTAAGCGATTTCTGGTATCCAATGTTGATATTTGAAATCACCAAAACAAACACGCCCCTACCCCAAAAGGGTCTTGCCCCTATTTTGATAGCTCCGCCCCACATATACCTACGCAACCCAAGCAACGATTAGTTCTGTGAAACAAAGCAAAACCAATGTTACACCATGTCTACGGACGTGAGCAATCACATACCCTGCCTTTAATAAGTGAAGATGACTAAAATAGCCTATACATCTAATGTAATTAGTTAATAATAATAATAATAATAATAATAAATTATTAAAAACAAATAATAACACTAGTAACATGTCACTCAAGCCTTACCAATTTTTGGCAAAATAAAGACAATATTTCCACAAATCTAAAAACTTTAATGTGTCCACAAACCCTCTATTAAGAGACACAAAAAACTTTGATATTCCATATAATACAATGTCACAAAACAGTATTTTACAAAGGCACGAAATTAGATCAATTAACCTCAAAACTGTTTTGACTGCCTAAATTGCACAAATGTTCATGTTCAGATGAACTGACAAAACTAATAGGATTAAAGCCTTTCATTAAATGTATTGAGACGATTTTTTTGGGCCATCTATGTTCAAGAGGGTCAATAAGGGGTGGCCAGTGGCATCTTGCCCTATTGATTTACATGATGGTAAATGGTAATGATGGTAATGATTGGCGTGGACGTGTGGACATGTCCTTCTGGGATCTACAGCCATGGATGATGGTGTTCATAGATGCCCTACAGGTGATAAAACACAAGAAAGGCAGATTTACTCTAATTTGTGTGCCCAACAAAGTGCACAACAGAACAGTCACTCACTTAATCCTCAGAGAGAGAACAACAAGATCGCTTTGACAATATCTTGTACAGCCTGAAGGGTCATACAGCAGAGTAGATCTATCTGTGTGTGAAATCAGGAAAGCTCCTGGATGTCTGATGACCTGCAGCAGTTTTCAAGGTCTAATGAAACAGACCAGACATATATGGCTACAATAAACCAAACGCTCAAACAACTCCTTAAAGGGCTATACCGTTCGCTCACACCACCTATAACCCAAACGACCAAAACCACATAAATGTCAACCAAGGAAATAAAACAACCGAAATGAACTATAAAGCAACAGAAATCACATTTATATGTCAGTCGATGAATATCGTCATGTCATACGGGCACTTTCTGTTCATTTCTTCCCCTTTTCTACTCCAAACAGGCTACTGTAATTATACTGTCTGATAGATTCTGCCGGAACTAATGAGAGTGGGGAGAGGGTGAATTCTGAATTAATACCTTACTAAATGAAAGTAATTAGACTTCAGCCTAATTGGAGCCGGTAGAATCGGCCACAAATACAGGGCACGCTGGGACGATAATGATGTCAAATTCCAAATGAGCATTCAGTCGACGCAAAGCAGGAGGAAGAATTTAAAACAATTTGGCCAACTAATTTACATATGCAATTCTAAATTTTCCATTACATCAAAACTGAAAGACAGCAGCAGTAGAATGAAATGCTACTAGTGTAAAACAATTGTGCAACATAACAGACAGCCTCTAAAGAGGCATTCACACTGACAACCATTTCTAGCGACAAAGCAACCAAAGGTTATTTATTTTCATAAACAGTGACAAAGACAAGAATTCATCAGTGACCACATTACCATCACCCCCATCTTCATTTCAAGAATGTTTTCAATAAAGAGTCCTAAGTCACGAATCACAGTATTAAAACTTTGTTTGGAAGCAAAAGTGCTGTGTGTGTGTGTGTGTGTGTGTGTGTGTACACACACCATGTTTTCATAACTTACACCAAGTCTGACTATTAACCATTATAATAAAAATAAATAAATAAATAAAATAATATAAATTACAGGCCTCTATAGACACATACATTTTTGCATCTCAGACTCATGATAAGTCTGTCTTGAAGGTTTCTACATTATTGCATAATAATTATTATAAGAAGAAAACTTATGTTTTTTCTTTCTTTCTGCAACTCTGCAGTTGCATTTCATATGTGAAACCCAAATTCGGACAGCAACTCTTTTGGTGTGCAGGCTGTAATTTCCCACACTTGTCATTTTCGTATTTTAGCATTCAGTCTCTTCGATTCAGCAACAGTCAGTTCAAGTGACAGGGAGAATTGGAGCTATTTCACAGTCTTGTTGATGAGCAGGAGACCTCCTCACACCCTGAGACTCAGAAATGCTCCTGTGATGGGGTAATGGCTGAGCGATTGCTCTGTGAATGTGAGGCTTAATGTAATTGTGTTGCCTAGAGGAGAATTCAGTTACAAAAAAATTTTCTTTTAAAAAATAGTTTTTAATGGGAATCATGCGATAACAGGCAGCATGAGGCTAGGCTGACTGCAGTGTTGCATGGTCGCCTGTGGTGTCTTTCAAAGCAGTTTGGTTTAATTAGGATGATACCCAGCAAGGAAACAGGTACTGTATACACTGCAATAGCACTGACATCACACTTACTGTACTCCCACATGCACCCATCTGTACTGTACCATTACAGAATACCAAGCACACATGCATGCACCAGTTCAGTGATACAGTATCTGTGTTTGATAGATGCACACACAATAGATATCAGTACGCTTGCAAAACTGCATTGATTAGCTTCCCTGCGCGGGTTTGTTATGTGCAAGCTCCTGATTATATTTCAGCTGACGTCAATGAATTATTTAGCATCTTGGCTGAAGTGTGTGTTTGGAGGCCTTGGCTTCACCAGCTGCGTGGAGGTCTCCTGTGTGGATGCTCTTCCGTGGACACGGATGGGGTGTCCCAGGGGTCCTGTTTGACTCATCATCGTAATGAACGTTGAAATTATGAATCAGTCAAGACACTTTAGCAGATTTAATTGCTGTGTTCACTGAAAGTATAAGGAATCAGATTCCTGGCACAATATGGCCTCAACTGTTTTTTTTTCTTACCATAGCACATGATTTGTAAACTTACACTTTTTCATCCTTTCATCACATGATCAGCTCCATACTGTTTGTATGGCTTTTCTAAGTTAGTAAACTTGCTCGGTAGCTCACCTGGTACAGCATTGTACTTGAGGAAAAATCAGTATAACCTTTGATGTTAACGTTACTGTGAATGTTGATTTCCCATTTGTACTTCAAACCTAATTTTACCACAGACAGTGACGTTTTTGCCTTTATTAAAATATTTAATTCTTTACAATTTTTACATCATTTATCATCATACATACCTCACAATCCATAATTTATCTTGACATGCACATTTGAACACATGCCCAAACCATTTCACTGAAACCAGGAGGGTACCACTCCATGTGAAATATATTTAAACCAATGGTTTCTGAATTGTCCGACTCTTTTAAAAGAAGTATTCTTTAATTCGGCCAATATAAAATGGGTTTTAAAACATTCATGATGATGAAATCAAATACTAAGGACATGAAATCAATGCAAACATTATTATGATTTACTCTGCACAATCATTACTCAATGACCCTTTTTTATTTATTTTTTATGATTATTATTTTTTTGTAGGCCCATGTCTTGTTCTTATGTTGTTCTAATGATGTACTATTGCTTGTATTGCAGTGTTGCATTTCTGTCATGAAAAAGCAGTCTGCTTACACACACTTATCCTCCCGATACTGGAAAATACATGTGTTCATCCAGCTGAATGGCAAATAATCTTATCTTATCTTCAACCAATTGGAAACTGAGGTACTATGTCTGTTTAGATGAACTCTTTGGGATGAATTATGCATAAAAAAATCTAAAGCAGAAGGTTTTTCACCCTACAACTGAAGCCTTGTGATAAAGGTCTATTCTGTGCTTTCAGCAGAACTGTGCAGGTGCAGACTCTTATGCGGTCTGTGTGTGGATTACGAAGAGCTAGGATATGATGGAGGCGAGATAAAGCGACGATTCCAGAGGATGCAGCTCATGGAAGTGCAACTGGGAATGCCACACACGGCCAACAAACAATAGAGTTATAGTATGTCATTATACTGTAGCTTTCTGTGATGGGAGAATACTGTGCAGTGCTCATCAATTATAAATGGATGTTTTCATAAAACAGGCCAGATAAGAAATGGGCAGGCACAACATTAGGCAGATCAGACACTAAAAGGTCAAAACTGCTAGGAAAACTATATGTAAACCAGTACCCACAATGTCACTTCAATTGTAACACATTGTCCATTGAGCGCTGTGCAAACCGCGCTTTGTACGTCAAAGGCACTGCTGATTAACAAACAAATAACTCACGGGTGGAACACGACAACCTCTGTTTGCAGGTTTATTCTAACATTGCGTGATCCTACAGCTAGGATGTATTGTCTCAGCATCTGACACTGACTGCGATGACAGCATTGCATTATCTTCCACAGTTTGACGTTTGAGGTAATTTCACAATTTCCGCTGCTCTGCTCGTCTGCAGACGGCGGCCTGTGGAGCGCTCAGCCTGTCACCGATTCCCTCTCCTCATGATTAATGACCCTAATTGAGATTCATTTCTTATCAGAGTGTGGCATTTACTGCTGGACAAGTCCCCCTCCCGCATTTATTTGTGTCTTGACTCAAAGCAAGGTCTTTTTACTTGCAGAAACTGAGTCAATCTTTGGTGACACCCTTGCCCACATGCAAGCAGAAAGGTTAGGCCTGATGACTTTTTCATTAGACAAAGTGGAATGCACAGAAATAAAGAGAGAAGAATGGGTTAGGGTGGGTAGACAGAGCGAGGGGAAATGAGAGGGAATCTAAATGGAAAAGAGAAGAGGAGAAGATTTATAAAAGAGAAGGTCAGGGGTGACTTTAGTGTCTTTGAAAGCTTGCCGAACAGCCTTGCTGTCAACTGCTAATGCATTCAAGTCCTCCTGGGAAGTTCGTATTTACAAGTTGGGAAGTCATATCAGATGCGTTCAAGTCACTTTGGTTGGAGAAAGATATACCTTTTATACAAAAAAATTCAGGATGATATTTTTTTTTACTCTATTTTTACAAAAATGATGATTAAAAATGCCCATCAAGTTTGTTTTTGCTTTATGTTTTTATGCATTTATGAAGGTGCTGTAGGTGTTATATATTCTTTCGTAATTGTACAGTACTATCGTATTTTGTACACGAAACAGTAACACTTTACAATGAATAATCATGTACTGTACTAATACCAAAATTAATGATGAGTTAAGGCATATACTAATCAAGAATTAACATTAACTATGACATGAGTCATATGAATTCATATGTGAATAATGACTTCCTTGACTAAATGTTTGTTAGTGAATATATTAATTAACACCTTGAGGTACGTTTTCACACATGAATTCATATGACTCATGTTGTAGTCAAGGTTTAATGTTGTAAATAATGTTCAGTTTCTTGCACAGACTGATAGTTTCGCTTCATAAGACGTCATTATATTGTCAGGAGCCACAGGTATTCATTTTGTGTTGCCTGTATATGCTTTTTTGACTCTCAAGTGCCGGTAGCTGAAAAAAAAAATTGGATGGCCTGGAGGTGAGTAAATTAACAGAAAAATTTTATTTTTGGGTGAACTATTTAACATTACATCAGGTAATGAAATAAATAAAAAAAATGAAAAACTTAACAAAATAAAATAAATGAAAAACTGTAAAATTCACTTATATATATATATATATATAATTTTTTTTTTCAGTGTACATGTAATCATGTCTTACAATTAGACCTATACATTTCTTATAAGGCAGCATAATGTTACCACTTGCCTTTTGGAATGCACTCGGAAGTGCCGGAAGTGCAGCTATGATCTCTTAAAATGTAGCCAGCTCACTAGGTTTTGGTACCGAGTTAATGGGTTTATTGCTTTTCACTTTGAAAGAGTGGCCAGAGAAACGCCCTAACATCCAGAAATACATTATATGCAGCTTGTCTTCCTTTCAGCAGTAAAATTTCACAGTCTGATCTATTACCTGAAAGGACATTAAGAAGAGCGGAAATTACTCTAAGACTACCTTCTTCCCTGCTCTCTTTTCCCAGTTGGCTTTTAAAGCAAATGCACTGTTCTCTATGCAATGCATCCCAGGCTATAAAGATTGCAATTAGACGCCCTTAGATGTTGCTGAAGGAGAGGTTCGATGTAAAATACTTTTTTTTTTAACACCCTGACGATTCACATGGAGGGGCTTGTCTGGTTAGGGCCCCTAGAGCAAATCTGAGGCTGCGATGATAAATAGCCAAGTTCCCCTTTCACAGGATTGGTGAGTCAGTGTAGCATGTCTGCCCATGCATTTTTGTTCCACTTCTAACTGGCGGGCACTCGTGGGGGTTTATCCTCCACCACTCACCCTTCCTCAGCCCGATAAATGGCTTCACCACACCCAGTCATGCCACTTGGCTAATGTCTCCTCTGCGGGCAGGCATTTGAGCACATTAGATTAAAAAAACAACAACAACAACAACAAAAACACTGAAAAATCCAGGATCAAATTGTAGCACTGAGCACTGGGGAAAATTTGCACACAATAGAGAGGATGAAAAAAAAGAAAATGTGATTTTATATAAGAGTATTTCATCATTTCTATATAAAGGGTTTGAAGACATTTTAAGCTTTGGCTTTGTCTCTGTCCCAAACGGAGACAGAGAACATTTATGCTACATGTAATGCTTGATTATCATCAGTGCTATCTTACGAACCTCTAGGGGATGATGTTACCTCTTTTCAGCTGACTTGCACAGATGGAGTTGACAGACCTCTGCAACATGAGCTTAGGTTTCTTGCTACATTCCTTTGAAGTCAAAAAGGCCATCTAGATATTTCCAATTATGAAAGAGCAAACAGATATTGCAGATATTTAATATCCTTCTGACCAATACTGAATCTCAGCATAATTACACTTTAAATAATGGAGGTCTCTGAGACACGCTCGTCTATTAAAATGCAAACAAATCTCTTTTGAAACTGTCCTTTCACCCTTCAGATACAAGAAATGTGCAATAAATTTGAAATCTCCTGAAATACAGTATGACACATTAAGCCACATCATTAGTGATCTTTTTTTCTTGAACAGGTTTTTATCATTTGCATGCAGTGTTGCAATCTACCACACACATATAATTGTTTTGCAGGCAATATAAAATGAAGAAACTTTAAATAAACTTATTTAAATATATATTATGTAGTTTTATAATATTGTAATTATTTTAATCCTTTTCTTAATCAAATCTAAAATAAAACATCCATAAAGCTTGCATATGTATTTAATACATATAGTCGTAAACTGATCAAAAATATGCAAATTGATATATAAATATGACATTTATGTCCAAAAAGTAAAATACAATTCTGATAGCTTGTATTGTAAATCACAAGTACAGGATACCAGAATACTTACACAAAATGCATATAAATATCAGTTGTGACTTTGTTTAGTAAGATGTCTTAGTAAGATGTTATTTAAATTCTTAGTATTATGATCAAAGCTTCGAAGTTTTTAATGTTGGGCAAAATATACAATGCAATACAATGATGACTGAGAACTGAACAAATAAATTATCCTCAAAAGCCTGATGTATCATGTTTGATACTCACAGTTTAACATGATTTAAAAAAAAAAAAATGTAGGTCTATTAAATAAAATTTACTAATATGATTTTACTAATAATATGAAACTTACTCTTACTTTACATTATAAAAATCTGTAAAGATTTCCCAGCAATAAAAAAACAAAACAAAAAAAATGCGTACCTGTCACGCCCTTGGACTGTTTTGTGTGTGTTTTCCCTCCCCATGTGCTTCATGACCCAGTTCCTCCCATGTCTAATTAGTAATGCTGTGCACCTGTGTTCCTCCCAATTCCCTTGTTATGTCATGTATAAGAGTTCCTGTCTGTGCATTCCTCGTTTGCCCGGGTCTACAAGTGATGTTCGCGTGTCATTCTCCCTTCCCATTGTGGATTTACTCCTATGTCTGATCATTAAAAGACTGTTTAATGCTTCTCCGCGTCTCCTGCGTTCCTTCCGGCAGCGAATCGTGACAGAAGACCCGACCAACACAGTTACCTCCGTGTGTTCCCGCCGTTTTTGTTTCCGTTTTTGCTCAGTGTTTTGTTTCCGTTGTGTTCCCTTCATGGATGTCCTCCTTTGTCCAGGCACTATCAGCACGGTGCGAGCTCCGCGGGACTGCCATCCTCCAGCCTCGCCGTGGCTGGAGTATCTCTTGACTCCACCTCCAGCCTCTAAGCGCTGGACTCCGCCTCGGCCCATTGACCCGTCGGCTCCACCATGGCTCCTAGCTTCCTCCTCTCCGCCATGGCCCGGCAGTCCACTAGCTCCGTCGGGCTCCCTCGTCCCTCCGACTCCGCCTTGGTCTGGCGTCGACCATCCTGTGCCTCGGGACTCCACTCCTCTGGCTTCGCCTCGTCCCTCCGGCTCTGTCAGGCTCCTTCATCCCCTCGGCTCCACCTCAGTCCTCTGTCGCTCCGGCTCCACCGTGGACTGTTTTGTGTGTGTTTTCCCTCCCCATGTGCTTCATGACCCAGTTCCTCCCATGTCTAATTAGTAATGCTGTGCACCTGTGTTCCTCCCAATTCCCTTGTTATGTCATGTATAAGAGTTCCTGTCTGTGCATTCCTCGTTTGCCCGGGTCTACAAGTGATGTTCGCGTGTCATTCTCCCTTCCCATTGTGGATTTACTCCTATGTCTGATCATTAAAAGACTGTTTAATGCTTCTCCGCGTCTCCTGCGTTCCTTCCGGCAGCGAATCGTGACAGAAGACCCGACCAACACAGTTACCTCCGTGTGTTCCCGCCGTTTTTGTTTCCGTTTTTGCTCAGTGTTTTGTTTCCGTTGTGTTCCCTTCATGGATGTCCTCCTTTGTCCAGGAGCATGGAGCGACAGAGCTAAGGATCGCCACGGAGCCAGAGCTGCTGATGACGTCAGTCAAGGTGTGTGAACTGGCAAAAAAATGCAGTGGTCAGTGAGAACGTGGAGAGGAGCTCCGCCCACTGCAACATGGCTGAGGGTGAGCTATCTATGGACCTGGGTATAGGGACAGCGGAGGAGGATCTGATAGACTGGGAGGCTGACCTGCTCCCTCTCCTCCCTCCTTCCTCGGAGACCTTTGTCACCCCTGTTTCCATGTTCAGCCCAGCGTGGGCTCCCATTCCTGAGTTAAGCCCAAAGAGGACTCCCGTTCCTGAGTTCAGCCCTGCAAGCCCAGAGGCTCACAAATGCCCGCCCTCACACCTGCGTTCCTACCAATTCCCTTGTTATGTCATGTATAAGAGTTCCTTCATGTGCATTCCTCATTTGTCGGGTCTACAAGTGATGTTCGCGTGCCATTCTCCCTTCCCGATGTGGATTTACTTCTGTGTCTGATCATTAAAAGACTGTTTATTGCTTCTCTGCGTCTCCTGCGTTCCTTCCGGCAGCGAATCGTGACAGTACCATGACCTGAAGGTGGATATTTTTTTAATTATACTAATAGTCATTTTACTTGCTAAAAAGAGTATAAATGATCAATTAGATGACAGAATGCCTGTAGAAGATTATGTACAACTGATTTTTCAGTAAAGTTTTGATCATGTTGATAGAGGCCTTAGAAAGTTCTGTATCAAATGTGATACAGAAGGCTTTAGGGTTAAGTAGCTTATTTACTGAGAATTTGCTGAAAGGATAAGAAACATTTTAAAGGGTTGCAAACCCTATTTTGCACCCCATTCATGGAAAGTGCCCATTAAATATATTTTTACTGGATTTTACTTGCATTTCAGAGCTAATCAAATAAATATGGACATTGACGTAAGATTGAAAAATATCGACCCCTACCACCCACGGAAACAGCAGATGCTGCATCTCAAATGTTCTTCTATTTCTTTTCTCCTCCATCTGGACATCGAGATCTGGACTCTGCTGTGCTAAAGACTCTGGGTGTTTCAGCTTCACTCTGACACCCCATAGCGCCCGTTACACCACAAAAGTGTTGTGTTTAAGCCACTGCCTTGATCTGACTTTCAAAGCGAGCATTTGCAGTCCTGAATCTCGATTCTTCCCTCTCTTCCATCTCATTTTTTTCCAATTTCAAAGTGATTGATTATTTGTGAGAAAGATGGGAAAGGTTGCTGAAGATATTGTGCAGTTATAATTCCATATTCCATGCTTGAGACAGTTTGTGTGACTCGTGTTTGGTTGAAGAAGTTAACAGTGTGAGCTACATTGATGCCTGTAGTATGTTCTAAACTGTCTCGGATGAAATCTGATGTTGACTGGTAGACAGTAACAGGTAAGCCACTTCTACACTGACTTCTCTAAAAAGTGGGAATTATTCACTAATAATTGCATGGATTTACTAGCAAAGCAAAGTGTTCCATTTCAAAACCAATTAAAACCCAGTAAATGTTTTTCTATAGAACTACACAGTCATGTTTCGGCCCTCTCATTTACTGGTTGTGCATATGCATACACCAACCCTACACCTGTACCTACCCCCAACTACTGGCAATTTTTATTTATTTCATAAAACACCATTTAGTATGTTTTGAAGCCTTTTGGTTTATGGGGACACAGGAAGTGTCCTCATAAACCATGTTTACATTGTAGTACCAATGTCATTATACACACCTGTGTCCTCATAAACCATATGTACCACAACACACACACACACACACACACACACACACACACACACTCAATTTATTGCCTACAAGTAAGAAAAAAAATTAACAGAGTTTGGCTATTGATGAGAGCTGTAATTGATGAGGAGTTTGCCACAGCTCAGGTGTGCGATGGATTTTCTCTCTTTAATGGAACTCTAGCGCGCCCTTACCGATGCATTAGTATTCAGATGATGGCTCAATTGCCGGGCCCGAGGAGGGGACCTTGATAAGATAGAAATGGCATTAAGAGTTTTCACCAGCGGTTGAATTACACAAGGCGCCTTTAGCCCCTTCTTCTCACTCCCCGTAGGCCACTTTCTTGGAATTCTGAAGCGTTGAGGCTTCTGCAAACTTTTTTAATCATGACTTTTCCTCATGGTCAGATTTATAAGTCATTAGTTTACTGTCCTGTCTAGCACCCTGTCAGGAAAGTGCATTTAATCTCATGCGCTCTGAGGAGAGATGGAGAAATGAAACCCTCAGCAGCGACATCACACAAACAATCCCTGGAAGAAAAGAAAGAAATTCTGATGTCACAGACTTCTCATTGCTGATAACATTGTTTATTTGCACATGCTGTCAACATTGTTTTAGCACTTGATTTACTGAAGAAATTGTCATTTTGAATGATCCGTGGTCGATTTTTCTCCTTCAATGTGTAGCCGAACCTATACTTTTCTTTGTGTATGAATATGACATGAAAGAAATGGCATATGCATGCAATTTCCTACAACATCCATCCTGACTGCTCCAAAATATAAATCATTATTATAGGTTTATCAAGGTGTATTTGGGTAAAGTAAAAATATGGTTTGGAAATAATTTTTAGACGCTCCTATTATTGTTATTATTATTATTTAAAGCTACATCTGTTCATTTGTTTAGTTTTGATGCATATTTCAAGGCAAGGTCATATAAGAACCAAATCTGGGATATTTTTTGTATTACAATGAGTGCTGTTGAAAATATATTTGAGTGTTTCAAAAACTCACATTACACTTTTAAAATATGTAGATGTGACATTTATCTTTTCATTCAGCTTAACCTCAAGTTTCCCATGTACATCATCACACAACAACCCTGTTTAACACATATTCAGATGGAGTGGTATGTTTGGAAACAGAAACTTCATGGTTTATTAGACTAAAGTAAAGTAAAAGTACAGCACGCTTTAGAGAGTCTTGGCAAGGTCATATAAGAACCAAATCTGGGATATTTTTTTGCATTACAATGAATGCTGTTGAAAATATATTTGAGTGTTTCAAAAACTCACATTACACTTTTAAAATATGTAGATGTGACATTTATCTTTTCATTCAGCTTAACCTCAAGTTTCCCATGTACATCATCACACAACAACCCTGTTTAACACATATTCAGATGGAGTGGTATGTTTGGAAACAGAAACTTCATGGTTTATTAGACTAAAGTAAAGTAAAAGTACAGCACGCTTTAGAGAGTCTTGTAGATAGGAATGTAATTTATCTCTCTGCCTGTTCTTAAAAATAAAGTTGCATGTTGTCTTGACAGATGGAGTCTTTGTTAGCTTAATAGATTTTAAGACACTGAAAGAGAATCACAGACAGATTTTGATTTTCACACAACAACCCTGTTTAACACATATTCAGATGGAGTGGTATGTTTGGAAACAGAAACTTCATGGTTTATTAGACTTAAGTAAAGTAAAAGTACAGCACGCTTTAGAGAGTCTTGTAGATAGGAATGTAATTTATCTCTCTGCCTGTTCTTAAAAATAAAGTTGCATGCTGTCTTGACAGATGGAGTCTTTGTTAGCTTAATAGATTTTAAGACACTGAAAGAGAATCACAGACATTTTGATTCATCACAGTGGACAAGAAAATATCTGTCAATCTGTTGTCAAAAAGGAAAAATTGTCTTGACAGATGGAGTCTTTGTTAGCTTAATAGATTTTAAGACACTGAAAGAGAATCACAGACAGATTTTGATTCATCACAGTGGACAAGAAAATATCTGTCAATCTGTTGTCAAAAAGGAAAAAAGTACCCTCATCACAAGGGAACAGGTTACAACAGGCACTTACAACATACGTGGATGTATTTGCTGTGAGAGTGCTCATTCTACAGTACAGATGCCAAAAGTACCAGCAGTTGATAAAAAAAGCAAGTTATTATAGAAGTTATTATTGAGTAACCTACTTTTTAGAAACAATATTACCAGCTACTCTGTGTATTTTGCTGTGCCAATGAAATTAGTTCCAAACAAATCCACAGCAGATAGAACCATTCATTTGTGAAAAAAGTGTGGTTAATTGTATTGTATGAGCACTTGCAGTGTACATATATATATATATATACAGTATATATTGCAGTCAATATATTATTAATGAAATAAAAAGCCACTTAAGTTTACTGTCAGAGAGTACACTTTCATGAAAATGTTTCCAAACATACTTAAGTACAGTATATTTCAAATCATTATGTTTTAATAATCTTTTCAAATTATTCATATGATTTACTTATAAAAGTCTCTGTTTCCAAACATGCCTACTTTCACACTATATAATATGTGAAAAACAGTACAGCAATAAAATAGTATGAAGGCTAAATGTACCCAGATGACCTACTACTTCTGCTGAGATTCTGGAGTGTGTTTTTGGACAAATCTGTTGAATGAATGATTCAATGACTCACTCATATAAAAAGTGGCTGCATCCAGGTATAAACATACCTCCCTATGTTTTTTTAGTATGTGAAAATAGCAGTATCTCAGAATTTTCAATATTCATTAAACAGAAAGTTCCCAAAGGACTTACTGCTTCCGGCGAGGTTCTGAAGTGTGCAACCAGTATACGCTTTATTATCTCATGAGGCCACAGGAGAAGATTTGCGAATGAGACTGAAACAACACAACTGACACTGGTTGGTCACATGACAATGGCAACATGATGAATGTAGTACGCCCAGATTACATTCGAATAACACATTTTCATACTATATAGGATGTAATGTTTTAATAGTTACAAAGTAATTACTTAGTCTCTGAGTTGGTACTTCGTTTGAATATGACTTTGGATGCAGCAAATCACTTTTTTTTTCTTTCCTGAATAAATCAGTGTTTCACTTTTTTAATAAAAGAGTGTCATGCAATAGACCATTTGAACAGGCTGTATGTTTATCCAATTGTCTAGCCTAAATAAGAGCTATATTAACCATAGCTTGATATAGAGTGCTGCAACGAAGATGTGTTTTTGTACACCAACCCGGAAGTTAGCATCACCCTGGTTCCCTCAACAAAAACTCAATAGGATTTTTCTGGCTTTTGGACTATTGCAGAAAATAAGCTCTGTGATCATCAAAAGTTTATGATTCTTACATGTTTTGTTTATCAAGAAAATCTTAACAAATGAACCCAGCCTTTAGGCATTTTGCAGCATAAATACTACTGGCAGAAGTAAAAAGCTAAATGTAGGCTATAAACGAACTACATCACTGTCGCATGACTTGAACCTCACCACCATTAAGCTTCCAGTAACTCTTTCAACATTTACAGTGGGTACGGAAAGTATTCAGACCCCCTTAAATTTTTCACTCTTTGTTATATTGCAGCCATTTGCTAAGAAGAAGAGAGGTATTTTTTTTTTCCTCATTAATGTACACACAGCACCCCATATTGACAGAAAAACACAGAATTGTTGACATTTTTGCAAATTTATTAAAAAAGAAAAACTGAAAAATGCTCAGTATTTAGTAGAAGCACCCTTTTGATCTAATACAGCCATGAGTCTTTTTGGGAAAGATGCAACAAGGTTATATCCACTGGATTTGGGGATCCTCTGCCATTCCCTCTTGCAGATCCACTCCAGTTCTGTCAGGTTGGATGGTAAACGTTGGTGGACAGCCATTTTTAGGTCTCTCCAGAGATGCTCAATTGAGTTTAAGTCAGGGCTCTGGCTGGGCCATTCAAGAACAGTCACAGAGTTGTTGTGAAGCCACTCCTTCGTTATTTTAGCTGTGTGCTTAGGGTCATTGTCTTGTTGGAAGGTAAACCTTAGTTCCAGTCTGAGGTCCTGAGCACTCTGGAGAAGGTTTTCGTCCAGGATATCCCTGTACTTGGCCGCATTCATCTTTCCCTCGATTGCAACCAGTCGTCCTGTCCCTGCAGCTGAAAAACACCCCCACAGCATGATGCTGCCACCACCATGCTTCACTGTTGGGACTGTATTGGACAGGTGCCTGGTTTTCTCCACACATACCGCTTAGAATTAAGGCCAAAAAGTTCTATCTTGGTCTCATCAGACCAGAGAATCTTATTTCTCACCATCTTGGAGTCCTTCAGGTGTTTTTTTAGCAAACTCCATGCGGGCTTTCATGTGTCTTGAACTGAGGAGAGGCTTCCGTCGGGCCACTCTGCCATAAAGCCCCGACTGGTGGAGGGCTGCAGTGATGGTTGACTTTCTACAACTTTCTCCCATCTCCCGACTGCATCTCTGGAGCTCAGCCACAGTGATCTTTGGGTTCTTCTTTACCTCTCTCACCAAGGCTCTTCTCCCCCGATAGCTCAGTTTGGCCGGACAGCCAGCTCTAGGAAGGGTTCTGGTCATCCCAAACGTCTTCCATTTAAGGATTATGGAGGCCACCGTGCTCTTAGGAACCTTAAGTGCAGCAGAAAGTTTTTTGTAACCTTGGCCAGATCTGTGCCTTGCCACAATTCTGTCTCTGAGCTCTTCAGGCAATTCCTTTGACCTCATGATTCTCATTTGCTCTGACATGCACTGTGAGCTGTAAGGTCTTATATAGACAGGTGTGTGGCTTTCCTAATCAAGTCCAATCAGTATAATCAAACACAGCTGGACTCAAATGAAGGTGTAGAACCATCTCAAGGATGATCAGAACAAATGGACAGCACCTGAGTTAAATATATGAGTGTCACAGCAAAGGGTCTGAATACTTAAGACCATGTGATATTTCAGTTTTTCTTTTTTAATAAATCTGCAAAAATGTCAACAATTCTGTGTTTTTCTGTCAATATGGGGTGCTATGTGTACATTAATGAGGAAAAAAAATTAACTTAAATGATTTTAGCAAATGGCTGCAATATAACAAAAAGTGAAAAATTTAAGGGGGTCTGAATACTTTCCGTACCCACTGTAACCTCTAAATATGGTGGTTTTTTTCTGGCGGTATTTTGTGATTTATGGAGCGATTAAAAGAGAGATCCCCTCAGTAAAAGCCTTTAACTCTAATATGTAAAAAAAAAATTGGACCAGGCTTTATGCAATGTTCAGTTTATTATTCTGGAAATATATGCAAATGAGTGCATATTTAATTAGATAATGCAACGTTTGCATATGTGAACATAATGTTACAGAAAACTTAAAGGCTTCATTTGGCCAAAAAATTTAAATTGTCATCATTTCCTTACATCAAGTTGTTCCAAACCTGTATGAGTGTTTGAGCACAGAAAAATATATTTTGAAGAGTGTAGGTAACCAAACAGTTGATGGTAGCCATTGTATTTTTGCATACTGTGGCTACTGTAAACCATAAACTGTTTGGTTACCAACATTCTTCAAAATATTTTCCAAAAAGACTCATGGCTGTATTAGATTAAAAGGGTGCTTCTACTAAATACTGAGCAAAGGGTCTGAATACTTAGGTCCATGTGATATTTCAGTTTTTCTTTTTAATAAATCTGCAAAAATGTCAACAATTCTGTGTTTTTCTGTCAATATGGGGTGCTGTGTGTACATTAATGAGGAAAAAAAATTAACTTAAATGATTTTAGCAAATGGCTGCAATATAACAAAGAGTGAAAAATTTAAGGGGGTCTGAATACTTTCCGTACCCACTGTATATAATAATAAAAATAAAAAAAAATAAAAAAAATTTCCCTGAAAGTTTTAGTTAGAATAGTTTGCAAGAGTGTGATTATACGAGTAGTAAGATGATGAGTTTTCCTGTTTGACGTGATGACATTTAATGTCCCAACAACCTCTGTAATTCACACCACCTTTTTCAAGACAAGTAAAGTAAAAACTTTATAAAATCACAAGGTGTTGTCACGGATGAATTTTAAGTCATAGAATAAAACGTGAAAATATCGTGAAACAATATTCTTTTGCCACAGGTCTTATTTCAGGCATTTAACCAAAAACCCTATTGACTTTGGGACAATGAAACCAGAAGTGTTAAAATGCTAATTCATTCCCGAGTTTAGGCTTATAAAATACATCATCCCTGCAGCACTCTATTGTGGGACCCTAGCCCATGCTATTATGTTTGTTACACATGTGCCTGAATCACTGAATGATTCATAAGTTGTTTGTGCCTCCAAAGCTGTTTTGGATTGAAAGATGAACTATATTGTAATTGCACTGATGTTTTTGCTAAGCTTTCTAAGTGGGTTTAACCACTTAGCTAAACAGGAAAGGAGTGCTAAATACCTTCCGCAGCACCATACTGTATGAAAAGATTATGTTGTCATTCTGCCATTAAAAGTCCCTTAGTCATTTCTCTAGCCATTTATCTTCAAAACGATATGTCCTCAGAGACCTTGTAATCACCTTAGTAGGGATTCAACCACATGGTGAGTGGTTTGAAGTAGTCATTGGGCACTCAAGTCCAAGACTGCATATAGTTGTTTTCTGACACAGAGCTTTTAATGGAGGAGCAAACCAGATTGATTATGGTGTTAGCAGACACCTCCACCTAATGTTCTTTACATCAATCAAATGACGCCACTGTAGGCTCTGACTCAATTGCTTTCTTTGCTCTTCAGAGATATATTATTGTCATTCTTAGGACATATCTGAAAGCAGTGCTGGGTAGATTACTTCGATTACTTAATTGTAGTCCATTATTGATTCCAAATTACATGACAAAAATTGTAGTTAGTAATGTAATCCATTACATTACACATTTCAGGTAATATAATCAGACTACTTTTTGATTACTTTAAGATAACTTTTGACCTAACTCATTTATCACATTGATTTAAATATGATACTTTGTATCATATTGATATAACAATAAGAAGACATTCTTTGTTATTAACAACATGAAGTGCATTAATTATAACATTACATCCCAAAGATTTCCCAAACTGGGGTTCATTAAGGAACTGCAGGGTGTTTGTGAGCTTAATGAAAATCTAATAATTATAGGCTAAATCATAAAAATGTAAAATTAAAATAAATATTTTAAAAATTACGACAAACAAAATAAAACACTTAATACAAAATATAATCTTTTTTACCTGTATGTCCTGTGACCATGTGGAAAATATGTAATCAATAAAAAAGTAACTGTAGTATGATTACGAGTATTTTATAATATAATATAATCTAGTTACAAGTACTTATTTTCTGGAATCTGATTACGTAATTCAGATTAAATGTAATCTGTTACTACCCAGCACTGTCTGAAAGCATGTTAGAGTCTGTGAATCATCATTGGCAACTTTGTTCTTTCTCAAATCTGAGCACCAGTTGATTGAATGCAACCTGAGCTAGAAGAAATGAGACCGTGTCTCAAGGGCAGGGTATTTAACACAGGGACAGAAAGCTTAGCTAAGGACTTTATTTATTATTGACATCAGAATCAACTAGTCAAATGCACTAACTCACAGGGGTAATTAAAGATTTATGCAAAAGTCTAGAGCAGATCACACGCTATAAGATAAAATCTCAAGTCATCTCTGATGATTTTACATTGCCTGATGAACTTAATGCGTTCTATAGTCGCTTTGAAAATACAATGGAGGGACAGGTTGGTCAGCCGACGCTGCCCCCCTGGCCCTGTACTATGAGTCCTTCTTTTAAAATAGATGAATATGAAGTCAGGAATCTGCTGCGGAAGCAGAACAGCAGAAAGGCAGCAGGCCCTGACTCCATATCATCTGCAACATTGAAGTGGTGTGCGTTCATCCTTGCCCCAGTATTCACCGATATATTCAACTGGTCGTTAAGAGTATGCAGAGTCCCAGCATGTTTTAAAGCAGCTGTTATAATGCCAGTGCCAAAAAAGTCGAATATTAGTTGCTTAGATGATTACAGACCAGTGGCCCTAACTTCAGTTGCTATGAAAATCTTTGAGCGATTGGTGCTTAGGCATCTAATTTCTAAAATCAGTCTGGATTCTCACCAATTCGCCAATAAGGCTAACAGGTCGGTTGATGATGCTGTGGCTCTGTGTATCCATTCAATTTTGCAACACCTTGAAGCCCCTAATACTTATGTCAGAGTCCTTTTTGTGGACTATAAATCGGCATTTAATACAATTATTCCAGTTAAACTTTTTGATAAGTTAAAGCAATTGGGGATTCAACACTCCCTTGCTTTTTGGATTTTGGATTTTTTTTTTCTTAAAACAGCTTAAAAAGTTTGGCGTATCTAAAGTTGGTATGTCCAATTTCTATAGAGCTGTCATTGAAAATGTGCTGACATTCTCACTTATAGTGTGGTTTGGTAGCTCCACAGCTCAGCAGAGAAGTCAGATTAGTAACATAACTCGGGTTGCTTCGAAAATTATTGGTTGTGATCTTCCCACTATTGATGAGATCTATGTTTCACATTTGCAGTTTTATAGAGCTGTCATTGAAAGCGTGCTGACTTTCTCACTTATAGTGTGGTTTGGTAGCTCCACAGCTCAGCAGAGAAGTCAGATTAGTAACATAACTCGGGTTGCTTCGAAAATTATTGGTTGTGATCTTCCCACTATTGATGAGATCTATGTTTCACTTTTGCAGAAAAAAGGTTTAACAATCCTGAAAGATCCCTTACATCCAGCCAGACACCTCTTTACGCCTCTTTCTTCAGGCATACGCCTAAGAGCAATTAAAAGTAAGTCTACACATTTTTTGAACAGCACTTATTGTAGGATTGTTCATGCTCTTAATTCCTCTGGTGTCTATGCATTTGTATTTCACTCCTTATAATTGATAGGACATATATAGTTGTATATGTGTATGTATTTATATATGTATTTTAATGTTTGTTATTATTGTTGATGAGCTCACCAAGCAAAATTCCAAACAACTAGGGTGTTTGGCAATAAATAAATAATGAGGAAAAAATGCATGGTTGACACTCATACTAGTTGTTATTATTGTTGATGAGCTCACCAAGCAAAATTCCAAACAACTATAGGGTGTTTGGCAATAAATAAATAAATAAAAATAAATAATGCAAAGTCATTGTATCTCATCGTCTGCTGCAATTCAAACAGAACGATACTGTACTTAAAACCATACACCCAAGCCAAGATGCAAACCGAGCCAAGATGCATACACCATTTCCACCTGGTATACATGCGTTTTGAATTGATTTTCTGTGACCACTTCTGTTCAGATTTCGTCACAATGATTGTGGCGCAAACAAATACTAAAAAACTGCAATTTCAGCAATGTTTTTGTTAAATACCAACTATTGCAAATGAAAAGGAGAAGGACAGCTGTGTGCTGATGTCATGTACATTTAAATTTAATTTAAATTATTTGATCTGTTAAGGAGCTACTGTATTTTTGTACTACTATGTGATGAGGTGTACAATCTCACATTATATTATATTATATTATATTATATTATTATATTATAATTCATTGGGGTGAGGCTACCTCCCTGAAATGAGTTTCTGCAGGGTCGGATGTCTGTATTTAGTTTGCTTTATCTCAAATTCTTAATTGAACTTTTGTTTGGTCAAATGGGACAAGACTGCAGTTTTGGACGTCACCATCTTTGATATTTACATTAGTCACTGTTGCTATGGTTACATGTCATAGTTACAAATAGAATATGCTTTTATGATGTCATGGACTTGAACAGCAGTATAGTAGTCACTTTGGTTCAGGTGTTTGACTAGGACGAGCAAGATTTTTGAAAGTAAATCTATATAAAAATACATTAATCCAGTGAAAATGATAGACCAGTTCAAGTTAATTCAACAAAAAGATTTTTCTGAAAGAAAGAAAAAAAAAAATAAATAAAAAAAATATATATATATATTTTGTTTCTTGGCAAGAAAAATGGCAATAAAAGGTTAATTAATTTTGAATGCACAAAAAATCTAAATGTGTAGCATATATGAATACATTAAAAATGGTGTTAACTTGTGTTAAAGTGCAGCATGATCTTATATGTGGAAAAAGTCACTGAATTCCTGAACGTTTTTCACTTTCTTTCTTTGCATGATTCTATCTACATGTCATGGTTTGAGCCGTCACAAAGGCAAACTTGGTGAAAATGTCATACGAGAGCAATAAAAGGTAAGTAAAATCTCAAAGTTCCCCTTCTAGGGAACGCAACGCTGCGCCCCCTAGGGGGCACATTGGGGAATGCAGCCTGCATGACCGGTGTCCAGAGTATGTGAGCGGAGTGGAGCGGCAACAATTTCCCCTCCGCGCTCCAAGCATTCATTAATCACTCAGCTCCAGCTGCGCTCCGGGCTCACCATTTCCCGCTCCCGCTCCACTGATTAGAAACACCGCTCCACGGCTAAATTATTTCACTATGCTTGAAAAATCAAAGTTCTGTTCAGAAATTATATTAAACGAAAAATAAATGCATAATACTAGAAGAATAGTTTTAACATGGTTTATTGGAACACTACAATTAGCCCAAGTCCATATTAATGACTGCTTAACTCGCTTAGCTTACTTGTCTGTGCAACGTCTCTCTACTATGGCGAAGCTGAGGGTAGTTACTTCAGAAACAGAAAGAATATGCTGTAACTTTTCCGTTTTTAAGCTGATAAATCACAGGACAGCGTTGACCAAATTTTCTTCATTCCTGAATGTATGCGCGCGATATGTACGTTAGGCGAGCTTGTGTGTTCTGTACGTGTGCAGCAATGTAGTAGCACATTAGTAGCGAGCAGAGATTAACAAACTGTACAATTTACAACATGCTTTAACCTCCCGCACTCGTCCATCGCCATTTTAACCTTCATATGTGATCCACATATCTGTCAAGCTAACTAATTATGTTTAATGCGTGAGTTGGCATAATTTGTGCTCGTGACGGAGCGGTAGCGAAGCGTTCTCGGAGCGAGTGAAAACCTCAACGCTCCGACTTTCAAAAAATCCTCTCCTAGCTCCAGGCAAAATCACGCCGCTCCACTCCTCGCTCCCACTCCGCTCCGCTCACATACTCTGGTCCTGACTGCTGTCTCAGCGCAGATCAATGCCCTCTTTAGACAGACAGACGAGCGAGTGAAAACCTCAACGCTCCGACTTTCAAAAAATCCGCTCTTAGCTCCAGGCAAAATCACGCTGCTCCACTCTTCACTCCGCTCCGCTTACATACTCTGCCGGTGTCTGAAGCACGTGTGAAACAACACCAATCTATTGGCCCACCTGGCCCATGATGTCATAGGCGGGATGCCCGGAAGCATAAAAGGGCACCTGCTGAATACGTCATCCTCTTTGCTGTCTTCAGGAGCCGTTTGTTTGAAGTGCGTGTGAGAGACCAAGGCAGGTGAGCGGTGTGGAAAGTGTGTGCCTCCATTCCAGAGGTTTCTGGCACTTGAGGACGCGCACGATCTATCTGTCATCTGTTTTTGGTCAGCAGCTTGCGCGTTCAGTGCTCGAGGGCTCTGAACGCGCTCATTGTGAGTGTTATCCAATGAGAAGATCCATTCGCGTTTGTCCCTCTTCTCGAGAGATGAGTGACAAGCGTTTGCATCTCGCAGTTCGGGTCCCGCTGTTGCTGAGGCACGGCGAATACTCGGATCGCGGGATTCACGGGGTTTAGATGCCCTTTTTGGGTTATCGGATCCCGCGGATAGCACTCGAGTCGAGCAGCGCCTTAAGCCTGGCTCACACTGTGTGATTTTGGCCACAATTTGGTCGTCTGAGACAAATTTAGAAAATCCTAAAAGATTTCTATTATCCTATGCTAAAATCTATAGTCTTTGATCGCTGGTTTGACATGTTCACCGACAGCCGATTAATGGCCGTTGCGATCAAATTTTACCTCCGACAAACTTCTGGCAGTGTCAGAAGATTTGGCGCACAGTCCTGCAGTGTGACATCTCCTACGACGAACGACAAACTGTCTTCGTTTTTCAAGACAAGTCATGATCAGAATTAATGCTAGAGATTTCTTCTAACCGCCATAAACTCCGGCACTCCCGTCCTCCGCTCACGGAATTCATCTGATATGTTGCCTTTGCTATGATAAACACCGGTTGCACTGCTGTTTTCATGTGGGTGTGTAGTGCTGCTTGCACTATTCTGCATAAATACACCGGTATTGCCGCCATTCATATACTTTTAATGGTAGCCAACATTACAGCCCGCGTGCAATTCAGCTCGCAGTCACTGAACGTGTATGGGTTGATAAGGTAAAACTC
>NW_015648531.1:0-1797 GCF_001515625.1 Sinocyclocheilus rhinocerous
CACAGTTAATAAATAATTGTCATTATTTACCTTATGTAGCTCCGGTCCATTCCAACGTCTGTGTTCTTCTGTATTCCGGTGTTTTTATTGTCATGCATTTAATTGTTAATTTGTTTTTAATGTTAAGTTACAGCTTGTTAAATAATTAGTGTTAAAAAGTGTAAATGACCATTTTAAACTCTTAAAGCTCATATTATTCAACATGTGATTTTATACCATTCAAGGAAAATAGTCTTGTACTTTTTGAGCCCCACATTTTTAAAATTCAAGGAAAATAGTCTTGTACTTTTTGAGCTTCATTTGTCGCCCCACATTTTTAAAACGCTTATTGTATGGAGCTTATAATATGACAAAACAAATAGAATTTGTATTGTGTAAATTTTAATTATTGACACGTGTAATTTAACAAAACTGAATATTATGTGGCATTTAACAGTTCTGAAGTTGATTTTTTTTTATTTGAACATTAAACATTTGAAATTTAAAAACTGAATATTTTTATGGCAGAGTTTTATAGACATGTATTTTCAAACAGCTAATGTTTTTGTTCTGAAATCTTAGACTGCAAATATCCAGTTTTTAAATACAGCAGGAAATTCAGAACATCAAATTCAATCTAAAATTAAATATGCAGGAATTCAGATCGTAGAGAAAGTAGGTCAGAGGCAATCCACAGGGAAGCGTAGATGATCTCCGAAAAGTCAAACGAAGCCTTTTGGCCAATTAGTAGTTTTCTGACGTGAGCGCGTGGTTTAAGATCTACCTGATCATGAATCGCTCGGAGGTAGCCTCAGGGATTCTTAAACATTTATGGTTTATACACTTATATCCAGTGGTGTAATTTAACGAAGTAATAATACTTCGTTACAGTACTTAAGTATTTTTTGGGAGTATGATAATAAAAACTTGAGTTTTTATATTTCAGCCAACTTTTACTTTTACTCCACTACATTTCCTAATTAAAATGTATACTTTTACTCCGATACGTTTCCCCGAAGCATATTCGTTACTTACTACAAAACAGTCAGAAGTCAGAAGCACACGGACTGCAGGGAAGCAGGTTTGACGAATCAGTGGTCTGGCATTTGCAAGTTAGACTCATGCTCATGTGCAAACAAGTGCACTCACAACTGTGGATGATTTTCATCATTTTCCACTCAAGTCGAGTCTGGGGTGTGCGATACAGCATCGTCTGTGATAATATGGTAAGCATGTGCAAACAAGGGGGTGTGCGATATACAGTATATCTTCGATAATATGGTAAGTGTTGTTGTAATGATGTGCGATCTGACATTATCAAGTATATCGTTAAATCACAGACACCGAGTGCATGCACATGATTTATTAGTCTATTAAAACTCAAGGCATTCTAAATTGTAGACGGCAAAAATGCTTCTGTATGGTTTTTAGATTCATATAATTTAATATAGTTAACTTAATCTATGTCACACAAAGAGTGACGTTTTTCGGCAGATATCAGCATAACAAATTTAATAATCATTTTATACAAGTTCAGTAAAGTTAGCAATAAGGGACTTACATTTTAGACGTAATATTGCTTGTTTTTGCTGAATTTTGCCAACGAAAATAGTTCCAAACAAAGATCACACAGCACTGTTTTGCATCTCTGAGCGATGGTGTTTACTTATTGAATGAATCAGCTTTTTGAACGAATCGGTTGAATAAGTGATTCAGTGATTCCCTCATTAACAGTCAAATGCTTTGTTTCTGAATGAATCAGTTGTTTGAACAAATCGATTGAATAAATGATTCAGTGATTCACTCATTAACACAGTC
>NW_015648532.1:0-4009 GCF_001515625.1 Sinocyclocheilus rhinocerous
GTGACAAGCAGATGAATGACAGAGTGTTGTCAAGAGTCATGTCTTACATTGAGAGTCGCCAGAGACCCACAAGAAGGGAAAGAGCTGGAGAATCAGCAGCGGTGCTTCGTTACCTCGTTAAATTGATTGTGAGGAATGGTGTTCTCTACAGGGTGTCTCATGACCAATCATCAAGGATGAAACGCTTCCAGTATGTTGTCCCAGACTCGTTGGTGGATGCAATTCTGAGAAGTGTTCATGATGACAGTGGCCATCAAGGTCAATTCAGGAGTGTTAGTTTGGCAAAGCAGCGTTTCTTCTGGCTAAACATGGAGCATAGAGTACGTGATTATGTGCGCCACTGTCAACGCTCCATCATAAGTAAAAGTCCTGACCCTTCCAGCAGAGCTCCTTTGGAGAACATAAAGTCTACAAGACCACTAGAGCTGGTCTGTATTGATTTTTGGTCAGCAAAAGATGCTAAGAATAAATCCATCGACATCTTAGTTGTGACCGGCCATTTTACAAGACTAGCTCAGGCTTTTGTGTGCCGAGACCAATCCGCCAAGCAAGTTGCCAGGGTCCTGTGGGACAGATATTTTTGTATCTATGGCCTACCGGAACGTATCCACAGTGACCAAGGTGCAAGTTTTGAGAGTCGGCTCATAGGCGAGCTTCTCAGAGTTTCAGGGGTGGAGAGATCACACACCACCCCTTACCACCCGATGGGCAACGGTAGTGTGGAACGTTTTAACAGGACGCTGGGCAACATGATCCGTGCTCTATCTCCGGATGTCAAGAGAGATTGGCCGAGACGTTTGCAGACATTGACATTCCTGTACAATTGCACGACACATGAGTCAACAGGCTATGCACCCTTTTATTTGATGTTTGGGAGGGTACCACGCCTTCCAGTTGACATTCTCTTCCGTTCAGTCTTGGATGATCAGAATGTGATCAGCTACGACAAATTTGTTGACGCACTTGTTAAAGATCTAAAAGAGGCCAGTTGACAGATTAATTCAAACGATGTCAGGCCAGGCTGTGATTCAGGATGCAAAGCGTAATGTTGAGGCTGTTTGTAAATCTATGTTTCGAGCTTTTGCTAATTAGGAAAGTAAATTTACTTTTATGGAACATTTGAAAAAGCTTTCTTCTTTCCTAGTTTGTCTGGACTGGTTTAAGGTTCTTGGTTCATGTTCAAATAATATACCTGAGGATGGAAAGTATCTTTAGTTGACTGTTGAGGGGGCCTCTTTATTTACCCAATTATTATATATTTTGTTTGTTCATTTCCTTTATTGGTGTATTCTGAGAATACGAGTTTGTGGAAGAATATTGTGGGATGTATGTGGACATTCTGCTGTCGATTGTTGATATGGGAGCTTAGCGCTACTCTCTTATCAATTCATCCTTATGGGATCATTTTCAAATTGATCGTCCTTTTATGGGAGGTTCTTCTTTAATGTGAAATGCTTATATGTGACTTATATGTTTTGTTTTTTGTACCTTTGGTGATGCCTACGTTTCATGTAATTCTGTGGGGTGAATGTAACAGAGTTAAAAAGAACATTAATTCTAAGGATATTCATGGTGTTGAATTACATGAAATTAGAGGGTAAATTAAATCAAACTGTGTTTTGGTGCCCCCTGGTGGTTAATGCGTTGCAGACATTCATTATTTTGTCCTTGCGCGCCTACCGTAGTTCAGCAGAAAATGGCTGACACTGCTGCGGGTAAGCGTGTTACTCTTCTCTCCTGTTTAAAAAGTGATATAAGTGTGTTTAATATGAGTTTTTCTGATAAAGAATGACATTGTATGTAAAAGAGGAATTGAAACGAATTGACTGTGATAGGGGCAAGAAAAATGTTGCTTTCTTTTTCTTTAAACTTGCAGAAATGAACTGTTGTTGAGAGGTCATCCACTAAATGAATGCCAAGTGTAGAGGATGGCAGTGGATAGTCAAAAAAGGATTCCTGGTGTTTGAAGGTACTGTAAGCTACATAAATTTCATCCCTTAATGAAATGATGTTTTGCAGTTTAGCAACTTTGCCGCCAATGCAAATGTGACTGTTTGCCTGATCCAATTTCAGAGTGTGAGGGCTTGTTCTCTACTCTTTATATTGTGTCGCCTCATGAAAGGATGCAGGTAGAGGACCAGTCGCATGAAGTTTTTTGAGCAGATGTGGCCTGGTTTTGGGAGGTTTTTTTGCAGCATCTTTGCATTTCTGAGAATCTTTTTATTTTTTGACTCAGAGGGCATGTTGGTTTCCTCAGAAGTCTTTTGAGTTTGTTTAGGTGATTCTCGTACTTGAAAGCACTGAAGTTGTCAAGGACACCATGCTTTTTCGCATCATCTGCAAGATGTACAAGGCAGTGTGCATTGTAGGACAAGAATTGTGGACCATACAGTTGACCAAAGTGAGTGACAAAGAGAACCAGTATGTCATTGGCATAATCACAGTAATCTTCAATCAAACTGTTGTTGCACAGGATGAAGATTCCCACAAAAATAGCAAGAAATTTTTGTACACCTCTGTGTTAAGGAGATCTTTCATCATGACAGGTCCGGTATACAGTAAAAACTGCCTGAACTCTGTTGCCTTCCACCTATCAATTTCTCTCAGTGCCCTTGGTTTCCGTGCAAACTCCATGGGCACACTTCTCTGAGCATTTATCAATCTTTCTGACAATGTGTTTATTTGAAATCCTGACAGCCTACAAGTCAGAGGACCCATCTTCAGCCACAAGAGAAGAAGCCGTCTCATGTTTCCGAGGCACATAAGGTGCATGTAGTCGAGGGGGAAACCAGAGACCATGTCTAGGGATGTTTCTTCAAGAGGTGATGGACCATGATGATGATCAGCATCTGTCTTGTTTCTGAAACTCTCGTTAGTTCTTAAAGGCATGTCAGTTCTTGGAAATGTCATTCTATTTTCTAGGTACAAACCATCCTGTGTGCATTTTTCACATCCGTGATAGCCTGTGTGACCTTTAACATTTTTCAGGAATGCACGGGCAGGTGCATCGCAGACCATCGAAGAGAGTTGTAAAGTTAACATCACTCCTTCAAATTCAAATCCTTTAGCTAATTCATTTACTTCAGAGATGAATTCTTGAAGATACTCAGCTAGTGATGTAGGTTTACTTGTGCCACAAAATAAACCTATTGTCACTGGTTCCTCTTGTTTGATGTTTTGCAGTGTCCCTGGGATGGGCCAGAACTGTGTTGCTGAGCTCTTATAGAGGGGCAAACCATCAATGTTGACCTGAAGCTCCAACGTGTGAATGTTGCGCAGAATGTCAACATTCTGATGTAGCACCTCTGCAATTGAATTCAGCACTCCGAAATGGTAATACTGGCCACCAGCCTTGTCTTGTATTTCAGGGTTCAAACGCACAGTTCCTAGCAATGTCCTCGAGTCTTTTGGCAGATTTAAACTGTGGAGCCGTAGAATGTTGAGCAGTGAATTCAATGCCACATGTGTAATTTTGTGTTCCGTAGCCCAGGATGCCAAATCATCTTCTAGGGAATTTGGATTTCTGATTCTGAATCTGTGTCTGATTCACTGTCATCAGGAACACTTGCCATATTGACATCTTCAGTCTCATCAACATGAGAGAGACAGTCCATAAATGTTTCTTCATCATCATTTTGACCTTGACAGGTGTTACTCTGCATGTAACCCAATTCCTTTTCCCAAGTTGTTGCCTGTATTGTCTGCAGTTGTTGATCCACCTTGTCCTTTGCTTTTCTTCTCAGTGTCCAATAGGATGGTTCATTTGAAGCCATAGTATTAAGACATTAATACAAACAAACCCCTTTGTTGTTGTTTGTTTACTGGTCTACCAAGTCATGTGCATTAACATAATTAATGTACATACCTTTAGTTGGTTGACGGATGGTAATAGATAACTTTCTGTAGTCAAATTAAACAAAGGACAGAGTTAAATGCTGAAATTGAAATAACTATTTTTAAAAAAAAAACAATTACATTTTATCTAAATTTTCATTTGTACTGATGTGTA
>NW_015648533.1:0-805 GCF_001515625.1 Sinocyclocheilus rhinocerous
TATTATTTCCTTCATTTTTATTGAAAATAAATGCCTTTCCAATGCGATATGAGATTTGAAAAGGGAGAAAAAAAAGTTCGCCAAAAGGCAGGTTCGAACTCTGGTCGATCGCGTCAATAAGCAAGTGCCTTACCATCCACACACTAAAACTGATGCATAACATAAGTCTTTTTTCAGTGTTGACTATCCCAATCACACGGTGGTGGGTGGAGTTAGTGTAAATAGCCTCTGCCAACAAGGCAGGCTATTTGCACTTAGTGTAAATAGACACTCCGGAAAAGGCGCAACTTGATGTAAATATGTACGCACCGTACGGATATTTTAGACCATGCATACAAACTCTTTTTCTTGGAGTGAGAAATGTAATGATTTTAAACTGTTTTCATTTCGATATACACATTACATTAAATATTCCACTCTCATTAGGAGATAAGCACTGAAATTACATGAAGTCATTACGCAGAAGTTAAATCAAAATTATATGAATTAGACATATTTGTAGTGGATGCGATTGATCACATTCTTGTGGCATGCTAGTTTTAATGACAGCGAGGAGATGCTATAAGTGCACAATAATTCATTTTTTAAAACTAAACTGCAGATCTCATGTTATGAGAAAATATTTTTAGCGAGAACAATGATCAATGATGCGCACTTATTTCGATATTATGGCAGACACTTCTGGATTCGGTGGTCGAACGGTTCATTTTCCGGTTTGAATAGGTTATGCACACTTATTTCGATATTTTGGCAGACACTGCTGGATTCGGTGGTCGAACGGTTCATTTTCCGGTTTGAATAGGTT
>NW_015648534.1:0-602 GCF_001515625.1 Sinocyclocheilus rhinocerous
CAATATCTGTCAAAAAAAATCGCAATTTGATATTTTGCCCCAAATCGCACAGCCCTAGACCGCGGTTCACCTTAAATCTGACAAAGCATCTGTATGGCTTGCTATAAATAACACGTAAAACAAACAGGGTTAGGCTAATATACGTTTCTGTTGATGGATGCACATTCTGGCTTCCCAATACATTACAACAACAGTGATGAAAAAAAACGTGGACAAGCCATTCACTCTTGTTCAATGCGAGTGCCGTATGCTGGAATATGAGCAAACCCATGCCTCAGAGCGCGCGCAAATATTAAGCTCTCTCTGAAGTATTGTGTTTAAATGGAAAAATTCACACAAAAATTATGTCAAACTGCCCGTCTTGGTAAGTATCCTATAGGAGACGTAACTGGCTGAACGTACTGTATCAGTGCACTGGATCAGTGCATTCTCTTAAAGTGACAGCACTTTCTTAATATTAATCAAACAGCAACAACAAAGAAATCACTCACTGCTCTTAATTGAATAGCTTTTGTAACTTTAATAAAGATTCATCTTTAATTTATACAGTCAAATATGCAATGCTGTTTTACATTTCATTACTTTATTAAATTTCTGTACCT
>NW_015648534.1:802-886 GCF_001515625.1 Sinocyclocheilus rhinocerous
CTGCACCTAAAAACTAATGTTACCTACCTAAAAAAAAAATGAAAATCACAGTTTATTTTATTTGTATCTTTACTCTATTGTATT
>NW_015648535.1:0-1285 GCF_001515625.1 Sinocyclocheilus rhinocerous
TAAAGGTTACGGCGTAGTTCCGACGCAGAAGTATAAATCAGCCTTTATCCAAAGCGACTTACAAATGAGGACAATACACGTTAAGGCTGATTTATACTTCTGCGTCGGAACTACGCCGTAACCTTTACGCCGTAGGCTATGCGTCAGTTTTCATTTATACTTCTGCGTCGTTGTCTGCGTCAACGTGCAGTACACATGCACACCGCTAGTCAGCAGTGTCCACGGGCATGTTGCTGGTGTAACCCGCAGTACCACGGCAAAAGCCGAAGAAGAAGCGGCTCGTCGGAGAAGCATTATAGCAGTGACGGCGGCAAATAAATATCAAATCATTAAATCATTATTTAAAACTACAAAAAGGAGACAACAACGGAACAGGAGATGATGGCATTCTTTCAATCTGCACAAGGACTTGTACCACGGCAGATCAACATTGTTTGTTGCGGACAACTACTGATGTATAATGCTATGTAGTATAATAAATGATAAGACACTTGTTCTTTGCATTGTTTTATTTTATATAAGAAGGTGTAACATTAAAATATATTAAAGTGCACATAAACACACACAAAACTCAAGTACATATGGAGGGAAGGGTTCTTGCAGACCAATCACAGCGCTTGCGGTCTGCGTAGAATTGACGCACTGTTAGATTTTTGGAGAGGTGCACGTCAGGCTACGGCGTATGGGTGTGCGTCTATGCGTAAGCTACGGCGTAGGTTCGACGCAGAAGTATAAATTGGGCTTAATACACCTAGAACACGGATTGCCGTTAAAATTAGTTTTAGTTAACAATAGCAACACTGATCACAGGACTATTAAAGTAACATTTTGCACACATACTGGTCTCATTTAAATATAATTTAATAACAGTTTCAACAACTCGAGTATACAACTTCTACTTTACACCACATGTAAATATAAATAGGCTTACAACATTGATTTTAAAATCCGAGGTAATGCTGCTGTATTATAACTACTTATGTTATGATAAATCCACTGAATCCCAGCTGAGTGAGCACATATAAACAAGAGTCCAAAACTGATTAGTTTCTCAAAAAGACCTACTAGTTACAAAGAAAAAAAGCAGCAATTTAAAATGTTAGGCAATTGTGCTGGCAGTTACAAATAAATACAATTATTTATTTGTATCAAAAGTTACCTCGTTAAACTACCTTGAATTTTTAGAAGTAGACCCTTCAAATATTATATGCACCAAAATAGTAGTTTTATTTGTATTGCATTTACGACACGCATACCTTTAAGAGAGGCGAATAAAATGAAACAG
>NW_015648536.1:0-48538 GCF_001515625.1 Sinocyclocheilus rhinocerous
CGTCAACGGTGGGCTCGGGCTTTAGCTCCGCACAGCGGGGAGATGATGGGCTGGGCTCTGGGTCCGGAGTGGATCTTTTCTCGCCAGAATCCACTCCACAAACGCGCCGAAATCCTCTCGAGGACCATCTACAGACGACAGCGCTCTGCACTCAATGTTTAGACTGGCGTCGTAGAACGCACAGAGTGCGTCGTCCGGGTAGCTGGTGGTGCTTGCTAGCAGCTGGAACAGTCTAGTATGGTCCTCGAGAGCTTTGTCCCCCTGCTCCAGCGGGAAGAGGAGGTATTCGGGGCGAAGAAGGGCATCCATCCAGGGAACACAACGGAAAAAAAGATACTGGGAAAAACGAGAAAACAAACAGAGGAGAAAACACGGAGGTAACTCTTTTTAGGTCAGGTCTTCTGTCACGCTACGCTGTTCATGGAACACGCTGGAGTCACGAGGAAACGTTTAACAGTCTTTAATCAAAGAAACACGGGGAATAATCCACAACAGGCGCTTGAGCAACACACGTAGAGAACGAGTAGACCTGACAAACACAAACTGAACAGACTAGGACTTTTAAACACAGGGCAATCAGGGGAACACATGTGACATCAATGGAACATAATCAAACTAAACGAGGACAGGAACATGACCAAATAAAGAAACACTAGAACAGAAACCGGAGCAAAACAGAACATAGACAGTCCAGAATCCTGACATCCTGAAGCAAATGCCACTGTTTAATTTTATTTTGTCACTGTCCTGAAGGAAAATAAATACTTGTGTTGACAGCACATCTTTTTTTCTACCCACTTTTAGAGAAATGTTTAGCTAGTATTTATTTGATACAGTAAAAAACGTAATATTGTGAAATATGATTATAATTAAAAATAACTTTTGCATTTTAATATATTTTAAACTGTATACTTTATTCACATGATGGCTGATTTGCTGATTAAGTGCTCAAGTAATATTTCTTATCAACATTGTTGAAAACAGTTGTTGCTTAATGTTTTAGTGGAAACCAGGATACTTTTTTTTCAGGATTCTTTGATGATTAGAAATTTCAGAACAGCATTTGTTTGAAATATAATATTTTTGTTCTATTAATATATGTGTGTGTGTGTGTGTGGAGTACAAAGCAGTGTTCCTTCCTGTGGAAGACCACATTTTCCACAAAGTTTTGGATCCTCCTACTAGCTCTTTTTTAGTTAGAGCTTCTGGCAAAACTCCTGGCCTTTGAACTCATTCCATAATTCCTTTCTTCTGAACCACATTTCCCTTCAAGCAGCCACCCCCACCATTTCCCCAAAATCCTTTCCCTGTCTGCTGAACTCAGAGCCATGTAGATTAAACTTTCAGCTGCGCTGGAGGTAAAACTGATCTGTCCCATCTGCGTAGCTCAACACTGGGCCTAATTAATGTCCGTTCCCCTCGGAGATGAGCTGGGTTCACCTGGATCTGTGGCGGACGTCCGTCAGACACATTTATCTGTGCCTCACCACTGCCGGTGTCCGGTCCAACTGTAGCTGACAGATGGATGTGCGAGGCGCGAGCAGTGTGTTTGTATATTTAAGGAGTGGGCCTGAAGCCTGCCTGCGGTATAATAACTTTGTCTGAGTCTTTTATATTTGTTTTGTTTAGACCCACCTGGAGAACACAAAGAGATAGCCAGAGGCGGCCGAGGATGGAAATAGAGCTACAAAATGACCTAGTGAGAAGCCTCACAAGAGCTTATATGGGTCATGTCTATAGTTCAGCATAGTTATTTCTCCTTAAGGTGTTTCAGTCTTGATTTGGGACAGACCCAAGCTCTCATAATAAGTCACACATGAAAATCCCATTTGTGTATAGGGATTTATTAGAGTACATAAAGGAGGATGAAGCAAGATTAAGCTTGTTTGATTTTAATGGACACATGGTTGCTTTATATATAACACATAGACTGGCCCTGAAAAAATGTCTGAATTGTTGCATTTTCTGAGACATTTTTGTAATTTTATCCAATTTATTTAAGGCAATTTTTAGTGGATGTATATAGTCAGTTCACATACAGTAGGTGATGTACCAGATTTATAATAATTATATACATTTTAATTATTTTCTTTTCTTTTTGTGGTTTAAAAAGTGTTTATGCTTTATTTTATAATAAGTGTGACTGTTTAATGTTTGATTATTGATGTAGTCTCTAAAAAGTATTTTAAAGCAGAACTTAAGCTGGTGTAAGATTTATTATTATTATTAATTATTGTTATTGTTATTATTATTAATAATTATTATTGTTATTTAATTTTTTTTTATTTCATTTGGCTTAATACATTACATTTGAATGCACACAGGGTGTGTATAATTAACATTCCATTGCACGCTTGTCATATTTTAGTGCTGTTAACGGTCTAAGTCCATTCTGGTAATGCATACGAACAGGTAATGCATGTCTCATTGTGTTTATTTTAATGTTTTGCCCTCTCAGCTGTTTAACAATACTGCATTTGCTTTCATACATTTGTGTGCTACATGTTTAATGTTAGTGTTGATTGTCCCCAAAGGATTAATAAAGTATATAGTCATGTAGAGGGCTATTAGAGGAGAGTGGGATGGAGGGATGACAGAGTGGTGGAGAAAATGGTGTAATGGTGCAGAGGGTGGAGGAGTAGTCAGGAAAGAATAGAGGGATGCGGAGCGTTGGAGAGCGTGATAAAGGTAAAGAAAGGTTGGTAGAAGAATGCCAGTGGTTTCCATTCTGTGAGTAAATGAAGGATCCTTGAGTTCCTGCAGCTTATAAATCACCCTCTCTCTCTCTCTCTCTCTCTCTCTCTCTGTCTTTCACTATCCCTCTCTCTCTACACCAGTGAGTTATAGTGCGCTCTGGCTGCTGAATCCACTGCATGACGAGAGGAAGAAACAGACACACATCGATAACTAATCTCTCTTTATTATTTCTCCTTTGCTGAGGAGAACAAAAGGAGGAATGGAAAAGGTTTGGTTTGCACCAGTGATCGAAGAAATGTTGGGCAAACAAAAATCTTATGTCAATAATTAAATTTTTTTTCCAGTGAAAGGAACAGGAATATCCAAGATCTTTTTTTAAGGAGAGTCTAAAAGGGGGACAATCTCCTCTTCAATTTGAACACTGGTTTGTAGTTTGCAATTTCCTCCTCACTGTAAAAATCCTGGGCCTTTCTGTTTTGGTTCTTTCTCCCTCTATCATTTCACAAAACAAGTCAGGATTAGTTTTAATACATCGCAGCCTTGAAATACATGAAATATGCTGTAAAACAGTAGACTCCAGAAAAAAATTGACACTGAACAGTTACAGAAATAATGTGTTTAGTGCTTGCTTTATCCCTGAAATGGAATCATTACCCTTATATACAGTATTGCAGCCTCATCCGTCTGTATATAGCTAACCCATGAAAATTTTGTCATTTTTCCCATGTAACAAAAGAAGAGAATTTTTCAAGGATGTTTATTCAGCTTTTTTCCATACAGTTGTTTATAGTGACCACATCTTTAAGTCACTACAAAAATAACAGCGTACATGTTTGCAGTGACATGAGGGTAAGTAAATAATGATAGAATTTCAACATTTGCGTAAACTATCCCTTTAATGGATTTATGACATGAGATATTAAGATGCGAGATGATTTAGACACAGTAAAACAACAGTGTTATAGTCATTGATTGTTGTCCCACTGTTCTGAGAGTTTTTCATGAATTATGTTCATTATATTGATTTGCAGAATGCACCAATATTCAGCTATGGCCGAGTAGGTTTAATGAGAACAGATTGAGCTCTTTTATTTGTAGCTTGTAACTGAATAATTTCCAGTGAATGCTCCTCTTTCTCTTTATTGTCTAGTCCCTCACTTCCTGTCAGTCTGTTACTGAGGGAATTTGGAAACGGGACAGATGATATTCATAACTGTCTATCTGCCACACTTTGCAAATGCTCTGGCAATACAGATTAAATGATTTAATGTACAAATCACGCTGAAGGGACAGCTTGTTTATCAGTTATCAGCCGTAATTGAAATCTCTACGTGTAAATTTGCTGGCAGCTCTTTCAAACAGGTTCCTGTGGTGCGTGGGCCCTGCGCTATTGTGCCAGGCATTGTTGCGTTTCATTTTGTCTCATTTGGAGTGTCTCTCTGTCTCCATCTTTGTAGGTAGGGGATCAGATTCTGGAGGTCAATGGACGTAGCTTCCGGAGCATTTCTCACGACGAGGCCGTGCAGATCTTGAAGAATTCCCGCCACATGCTGATGACCATAAAAGACGTGGGGCGGCTGCCTCACGCACGGACTGTGGTGGATGAGACCAAATGGATTCCCAGTGCACAGATCGCTGAGAGCTCGGCCAATAGCAACGCCCAGAGGTAAAGCTTCAATACAGTTTTTCCAAAAGGAAACAAGAGTTTTTCTTTTAGAGAGCTGGAGTTCTCACCTGAACTCTTTCTTTCAGAGCTCAGGTTCTTAGTTGTGATTCATTTAAAGTATGTCATTCATACGCCACCAAAATGGAATTTTATCACCAAATAGATTTGCAAACTATTACACCGTTGCTGTGTCGGGCTGAAAAAGTGCCATGTTTTGATAGAGCCACAGAGCCACACGGGATGTACAATATGAACTTTTTCAGAGATGTTTCTCCCAAAATTTCTTACGAGAAATAAATGGCAGGAAGACAGACATACTGTAAATGAGACAATTGTTGACATACAGTGAGAGTACAGAGCTATAACATTAATGTTGATGGCATTGACCAGATACTATAATGTGCTATTGTAAACATTTTAATAAAAATGTTTGAGTCATATTGTTGAAAGCTCTTCTGCAACTTTAAAAGAGACGTGAGATTACTTGATTTTCTCAGGAATTTACCCATTTCATCTTGTGGCGTTCTAGGAAGAACAATTTAGATATCCAAAAGAATGGGATTTTTCTTGCCTATATATGCCAAAATTTGGCAATTTCCTTAGATTCGAGTTGACTTGCTTTCTTCTCTTTCTTTCACCTTCTTTTTGTTAGAAATGTAATAATGTTTTTTTGTTGTTGTTTTTCGTTGTTTTTTCGCTTGCTTTCATATGTAAAAAATATATAACTACAATATTGTTGTATTACTGTTATATATTGTTACATCTCAATAAACAGACTGTTAACATTTTTTTTAATAAAGTACTGTAATATACAGTATGCTTGGTAGAAAAAAGTCTCAATTTGTGATTGCATGTCAGGAGGTAAAATAACAATCAATGAGACCATTTGCTTCTGCATGCTGAAATCTGCCTTAAGAGTCAATCATTTTAATAGGTGATTATGAAATAAAATAATTAGATCTAACACCGTTTAATGATCCTTTACCTAATGTAATTTAGACAATTATTTGGAAAATTCATTTCTTTCCATTACTGTAATAGCTCCACTTTCATCTGAAATTCAGTTGTGGCCACACTCTTTTACTAAATTATTCTCAGGTCAGTGAATCTAGTCATACAGATAGTGGGTTTGAAAGAGAGTTTCTAAATATAGCAGTGAGACGATTTTAAAGCTAGATGCAGATGCTATTGTTAGAAGACGTGCCTTAGGCAGTGATGGTTGAAATATATCTATGACATGCTAGTGGGATGACAGTAGCACTATGACTCACAGCAGGGATCTCGTCTATCTTGCTCTCTCAATGGCCCAAATGGAAATGGGCTGATTGGGATCTCTGGAGGGTGTGCTCATTTCTAAAGTGATCCCCTGGATATCCGGCAAGGTGCCTTTTAGTTCCATGCTTCATTAGTCTTGTCTTCTAAGATGCGTTTTGATTACTTTCTTTTGTATCCACTATATAAGTAAGTCAGTCTCACGACAAGAGCACACTGTATGATATGGAAATCAAATATTAGTCAGCCATCGCAAAATAAACCCATTCAAAGTGATCAAGACCTTAATATGAAGCGTAACACTTATTATAAGGTACTTGCCAAATAAATTGCTACTTGTACATTCAATTTTGATTTGAAATCTTACTGCTCAAAGCTTCTCCTAAGAAAAATAGTATGTTATAATAGAAAACCAGTTTGCTTAGCAATGAGATGACATGGTACTAGTATTACAGTATTAATTATTAATCTCCATTCTGAGTTACAGGGTTTTTTCCCTGTCGACTAACCTTTTTGATTCACAATATGTAACCAATGAGCTATTCTTTTATTGGTATGAAAAGAGAAACCATGGAGTGATATGAGAGATGTGAAAGTATGGTGCTATGGACAGTGGTTAAATATCTGACTACTTAATGACTCTTGGAGATTGACCAATCAGAAACAAGTATTGCAGAGGGTCTTGTCATAATAAAAGTTGTTAGTTTATGCACTATTCATTTTTATTAATTCCATTTTACTTAACAAAATCTCTATCTCTCCTAACAGTGTTCTGCCTGTTGATGTTGGAGCAGGAAGTTCAGGAAAGGTAAGGTACAAAAATGCAATTTACATATACAAACCTGTTTGAATTGTTTACATTGCATTCAAGCATCCAGGGTTAGTGTTCTATTTAATATGCCATTTTATGGTTTTCCTTCCAAGTAATGAGTCTGAGAAATAAGAATACAAAAAGCTGATATTAAGGTCAGTGTGATATTGAAAATAGGAATGTATTGGCTCCGCATCATATTCCTTTGGTGTTTACCCACAGATCAAAGCAATCAAGCTTTTTAGTGTGCAAATTGAATAAACACTGCTATCTCAGAGTAAACACACTGTGTGTGTGTGTGTGTGTGTGTGTGTGTGTGTGTGTGCATTGTGCCTATGGCTGCTAACGGTGTCTGCCATACATGGCGCGGTCTATTGTCTTTGGGGGTTTTATCTGATGGTTGTTAAAGGATTTTCTTTGCACAGCTGTAAGGCTGTGATCTCTGCCTAACTCGCTCACATCACTGAGTGCAAAGGACAGCTCTGAGCTGGGAGACATCAAACTGCTCTGATTGTGTGAAGCGTCTGTCTCATCTGCTGAAGACAGGGAGGAGCACTTGCATCCTGCTGGGCAAATCAAAGCTCTCTTAGGGTTTGAGTGGCCTTCTCTGAGCTGTGGAGCACACATGATGTTTATCCACATGGTTGGAGTTATATTTTATCCAGGGTGACTAAAGAATGGTTAAAGGACCCTGTGGAAGAGAAAGCGACAGGGAAATTGCTGCATATGACACTTTTTGTGTGATTGTCACTTACTTTGTTCAATGTTCCACCCCAAAAATGAGCTTTTGAAGTGAATTGCTTTCTTTACCAGAAATGATTATGGATTTTATGGCAAGCGCTTGTGTGTCCTTACTTTCTCTTGTAACAGTCTTCTATTCCATTTCCCATACCGTGCAGTCCAAGGCCTGTCAGAGGACTCTGGCACAAGTGCAGGATTTCTGAGACACATTTATGTTCAAGGTGACCTACCAGATTGACAAGGATCTTCACTGAAGTAGTATTATAAACATATAGAGGGATGAGCCATTATCTGCAGCAGAGAAATAGAGGTGTCACTCAAGAGACCTGGGAATACAGCCTCACTCACACAGCAGTGATGTTAAACAGCGATAAACTAAAAAGTAGGTTCTTCAGTCATATTATGCTTAAAGTTGAGCATATTACATTAGGTGGTTGCCTTTTTTAGGGTTCTCATGGTCATTGAAAGCCTGAAATATCTGTGAAATTTTAAACTAGCTATAGGCCTTATTAATAAATGTCAAGGTATTAATAAATTAATATAATAAATACAATAAAAAACTCTTATAGTAAAATCATGGCAAATTATTTAATGAATATAATTTTTTTTCTGGCTATGCTCAGCTGTAAAGTATTTAATTATTTAGTATTTTTTAACCAGTATTTTTACCTTCAAAAAAAGCTGTAAGGAGCCTGTTCAATGGCTTTAAAGAGACAGTTCACCTAAAAATAAAATCATTATTTATTCACCCTTATGTAGAAGCTTATTTCCTCTATGGAAAAAAAAGTAAAACATAATTGCGACTTTTCATCTTACAATTCTGACTTTTTTTATTAATTTTTAGACGCGTAACCTGACTGCATGCACATGCAGAATTGTGAGGGGAAAAAAGTTGGCTAAAATATGAAATATGTCATTCCAAACTTGTGTGACTTCATTTCGTCTGTGGAACACAAAAGAAGATGTTTGAACAATGTTGGTAACCAAATAGCTTTAGTGACCATTAGCGATGACACAATTTTCATATTTGTGTGAATGATCCCGTTAACTGTGTCATATGAGCAGTTATTTTCTGTAGCTTTTGTATTCAGGTATATCCCTTGTGAGATTTTTGAAGACATTGGTAGAAAGATTGTTTTTTAATATGTGCTTTCAGAGGTTTTACTAATCCTGCAATTCATTATCAAGCCAGAGAGTTATTAGCGCATCACATCAAAAATGTGCAGTGTTGTATTGTCAGGACAAGAATAGAGAACCAATTTCGAACTCTCACCTCAAGCACCATGGCTCATTGTGTCAGAGCACCCGCACTAACCACTAAGCCCCTGCTCTGACTCATGCGCAGTGTTAACTATGTAAATAAATCGTTTTTCTAATGTTGCATGGCAAACCATTTTTAAACCCATGATGTTTTTCAGATAAATGTAGATTAAAAGATTTTCTCAAATTAAGCCATTGATTTATTCGGAGCAGCCACTGTGTTTCCTCTCACAGTAATCAGCTAGTTCATAATTGTGGATTGGAGACAAGACATACTAATTCATCGTTACTCAGACGATTACAGTCAGAACTGCTTTAGGCTTACACAATTACATTTGAATGAAGACAGTAAAATGCATGCCACGATCAATGCTGAAACATAAATTAAGCGATGATTTATTTGCTAATTTGTTGTTAATCCTTGTGCTAAAAAGGCAAATGGCGGCATCTATAAGCTATGGGGTTTAGAGTCAACATAGTTATCCTTTATCACATTTAAGGTTGAGTTAGAGAAGTGTTTTGACATTATATCCTGGAGCATAAAAGCTGAACTTACAGGAGACAAAGGGAGTGATTGGTTCAGAGACCATCAGACTTTTTCTATGGTTGTTGGACTCAAATTGTATTTTGTCTCAGTAACCTTAAGCTGTTTGTTTAGCTTGTTTGGTCGCGCGCGAATAACCCCTCTCAGTCCCAAACATGCTTTAGGCTGGGCTGCCTGCTGCCCTCCCCTCCTGTCCCCTGCGCCTCGGGCCTGGCACGCTTTTATTTTGTTGGAATGAACCTAAATCTTCCATCATTCAGCGAACAGACGAGAGGGCCTTGTCCTTCTAGAAAGTTTGACGGAACGGATACAATACAAGCTGTCCATCATGTGTAGCCTAAAGAATCAGAGCTTTAGCAAGCCTGAGCAAACCACTTCAATGGGACTTATGTAGGTCACTCAGATTTCACCTGGTTGAACACTATTGTGTGGTCTCCCGTCTCTCTGTCAGTGTCAGTAGGCTTACTGTAGTGTTGGGCGATATACCAGTTCAAACTGTAAACCGGTTTGAATTAGGCACACGGTATGATTTTTTTTTTTTTAAATGGCATACTGCTACTAGGGCTGGGCGGTATATCGAGTTTGTACGATATATCGATATTTTCTTTATAAGTGATTTGATATGAGGCAATACCGTTTAAATCGATATACAGTAGTTTGATACGAGCGCATCTGAAAATATAGCGGAGGACACTGACTGAGCTGCTGCGGAGAAAGTGCATAGTCCAATTTGTTCTAAATATGTGACAAGCTTCATATTAAGGCCTTTAAAAACTGGTAAGACATAGTTTATAGTTTCGTTTCGCATATTAGTCAAAGCGGCTCGGCCCGTCATATGCTCTGACAGAAAGGCTACATGTGCCGCTGACAAGAGACACAGGCTGCTCACACTGTTTAATGTGTTTGAGATGTGCTGTCTTCCTGAATGCATAACTTACATTTCACAGGTATATTCTCCATCTGTAAATGTTAGAAAGCCATGGAAATATTTCCATTTTTCTGTCAGAAGTGCATGAGCCTTCTGCTTTGGGATTCTCTGCTAAACTTCAGTGAACGAGCGCCGCCGCGCACATGTGTGCCAAACAGACAGAGCTCAATTAAATAGGAGCGCAATAATTCTGACTAAAATATACATTTCGCTGAAATATTCGTAGTTGGACAATAAATGTGAAGTAGAATTTTAAACCTACAAGTAAGTCTATTTTTATGATAGCACTGACTGTAAAGTGACTGTAATGGAATAATCAAAATAGCCTAACACAACTCTGTGCTTTTGTTCTCATTTATTTTCAGTTTTAGTTTTAGTGAATTTAACTTCCGCTTTAAAAGCATTATTTTTGTTTTTAGATTGCAATGTTACAATGTTAGAATAAAATGTGATTTGAACCCTTTTTTGCACATAATATAAAGGCTTACATGGTTACATTCACTTTATTTGTTTTCATAGCCTTTAATATGTATTGTTTTGTTGGACAACATTGGGCGGTAAGTGAAATATATATATATATATATTAAATACAGATTTTTTAAATCCAAATACAAAAACCAAAATGCCGAAATATATACCGTATATCGCAAATCGGCCAACAAATACAGAGATATGAATTTTTGCCCATATCGCCCAGCCCTAACTGCTACAAGTGGCTAAGCAACTTAGACAGCATCCTGAAATGAGAGGGGATGCATACACTTCTGACCAATGGTTGGAGAACTTTTAGAAATATTAATTACACACAACTAATTCTTTAACTGGGCAAATAAACCAACTGTAAATGGTCTTTAATGCCAAGTTCACACTGCACTGATTTTAGCCCTGCTTTTCACTCGCCGACAGGTTTTGCGAAATTGCAGACAAATGCCCGAAATTGGAGGCAACTCGGTGCTCATTTACGCGAGTGACAATCACGCAGTGTAAATGATCAAAGACGCAATCTGAGAGTATCGCAGGCATGCTAAATATCTGGACCTGTCAGCGATTCAAAATCCTGCTGTGTGAAATTAGTTCTGACTGAAAAATACACCGGCGATGACCTACAGAGAGCATAGGCAAGATACAAGGCAGCGGGAAGTTATATGAAACATAGTTTGAAACATATTCATATAGAAAAAAGTGATTTTAAATTGAAAAACAGGCTATTTCACAATATTGCTGTTTTGACTGCATTTTTGTAAATGCTGCAAAATAAATGCAGCCTTGCTGAGTATAAGAGACATCTTTAAAAAACATAAAAATTGTACTGACCCCAAACTTTTGAATGGTATTGTGTATGTTTGTGATTTCTGGAGTGTGAGTAAAAAACTGGATTGAGTGATCTGTTTCTTTAAGAATTAATATAGTGTTTTACAGAGAACAGTGTCTCTTTCTTTGTCTGTGTCACTCCCACATATTTTTATAGACTGTTTGATTGTCTAACGTAATTCATCACATTATCATGACAGAGAGGGTCTGTCTCATCTTCCTGTTCTTGACGTAACTCTCTTAGTCCTGTATCCAGCTCTGAGTCATAACTAATTTCAGTAAACAAAGTCAGACCTTGTGACATCAGCATCCATAATCATTGTCGTTGTAATGTACAATACATCCTGTAAAATCACTATGACTCTTCATACTTGAAAAGCAGCTAGAAATTTCTCAGTTCAGCAGTAGTCATGGTGGCATGTTTGTTGTGGGGGCCGAGTCTGTCAGTAGAGTGCTTGTGTGTGTGCATATAAACTTGAGAGTTAAATTGGCAGAGACACTCTTATCCCGGGTTATTGATTAAGGCTGGCACAGTGGAACGCCAAGGGACAGTTTTAGTGATCAGGGCTGTGGATCAGCAATATCCAGGAATGCGGGCAGTAATGAGGGATGGATGGTCCTCTCCAGACTCCTGGCATCATCAGTCTAGGCTCTTTGAGATAAAGTGCAAACCAGAGTGCCAAATGAAACCTGCTACTGTCCTTCATGTAAAATTAGATTTTTTGGCTGATATGAATGTTTAAAATCTGCTGTATGCAAGCTATTAAGATTTTATTGCAAATTACATTTTTCCCCCTGGTCACAGTTCAAACTTCTGGACTCAGGGCCTCATAAGATGTACATAAAACACCTACATGTGGATGTTTGATAATTTCCCAAATGTTCCTTTGAACGATTTATAAAAAGTCTGTACAGTATATCTACACTACCGTTTAAAAGTTTGGAGATTTCTTGTGTCTTTGAAAGTTTCTCACCAAGAAACCAAGGTCTCACCAAGGTTGCATTTATTTGATCAAAATTGTGAAATATTGTTACAAATTAAAACAACTGTTTTCTATTTAATGCATTTTAAAATGTAATTTATTTCTGTGATGCAAAGCTGAATTTTAGTGTCACATGATCCTTCAGAAATCATTCTAATTCATTTGGTGCTCAAGAAACGTTTTTTCTGATTATTAATATTAGTCGAAAATGGTTATGCAGCTTAATGAAGTGTGAAAAGTGTTGACATTTTTTTTTGTTACTAAGTTCAAATGTGCATTTTATAAATGAGACCCCAGGTGTCAGGTACTCTAATAAACTGTCAACATAAGCACTCTACCTTGCAACTAATAAATAACTATTCTCTGTTATTTATATAGCAGGCTGAAAACATGCATTAGCACTGCATAGAACACTGAAAAGGGGACAAGAGACACAACAGTTGGATGAAATAGGCTGTCTGTTACAGTCATACACATTTCATATTGAATAATTTGAGTCTGATCATGAATTGGTCTGAAGAAGTTTGTACCATTGAATATGTGCGAGTAGAGAAATAGAATAGTAAGTCCTTGAGGAATGAAAAGATGCTCCTGTTTTTCTTCAAATGGGAGCACTCAAGGACAGATGCAACTGAATACAAAAAAGTATTGATTTCGTAAGCAAACCACAACGCTTGTCACAGCAAACTGTTCTCTTCTCTATCTGTCTCATTCTCATTCTCTGATCTCTTCTCTTTCTATTTCATATCACTTGGATTAATTTGTAGAACATACAGTACTCCTGTTCCCAAGTTTTAGGGTTAAGATTTTTGTAAAAATGTTTTTGAAAGAAGTGTTTTATGCTCATCAAGGCTCCATGCATTTGATCCAGTCCAGTCTTCACCAGTGATACATGATCCATTAGAAATCTTAGTAATATCTGATTTGGTGCTCAAGAAACTTTTTTTTTTATTCTTGTGACTTGTTGACTCTTACTCTTGTGTGGAAACTGTGATACATTTTTCAGGACTCAGGAATGGTACTTATTTTTTTTAACAATGTAAATATCAAAATAATAAATAAAATAATTTTTGTAACAATCTAAATATCTTTACTATCACATTTTTCATCAATTTAATGCATCTTTGTTAATAAAAGTGTTAATTTTGTTTAAAAAAAAATCTAACTTTTTAATGGTAATGTGTATTTATATATAATTGTGAATATTCCATTTGACGTGCTGTTTTAGGCAGCATACAGTAAGTGCTTCTCAAAAGGTTTTCCTTCACGACTTGCACAGATATTATTTGAACTGATCTGAGCTGGCTGATGTCAATCAATGATGAACTGACTTGAACTGAAAACTTGAGTGTTTACTATTGCCCTCTTGCGTTATCAACACACTATTTTCCTGTTTAATAATGTAAAGCTGCTTTAACACAATCTGTATAAATAAAGATGACTTGACTTGATGACTTTTACATTGGACATTTGATGGCAACCCAATACAAACCAAAATTATTTATTGTAAGTAAACAAAATTACCTTTACCTTTCTTAACACTAAAATGTAGTATCACCAGGGGTGTGGACTCGAGTCACTTGACTCGAGACTCGACTCAGACTCGAGTCCCAAATTTGATGACTTGCGACTCGACTCGACATAATTAAAGAAGACTTGAGACTCGACTTAGACTTTGACAGCAAGGACTCCTTGTCTGTCTTGACTCGGGACTTGACTCGAGACTTGAATGCAAAGACTCGAGACTTACTTGTGACTTGCAAAACAATGACTTGGTCCCACCTCTGAGTATCACCATAATCTTGGCTAACAATATGCTAGTTTTGTTCCATGATATGGGCAGAATAGAAAACCACTTTTTAAATTTTTAATTGTTTGGTTTCAGAATGTTTTCAAAATGATTTAATTATCATAGTTTTACGAGTTATGATGGTTCCCTGGAGCCAGTAGTTCACTGCACAAAATAAATAGTGGTGAACACAACCATATTCATCCTCCTTGCAAACGAAGCTGTATTTGATGTAGTCTGGGTCAAGGTTAGTTTGGATGCACAACCATTAATGTCAGCAACAAAAGATATGTGAAGCATTTTCACCTCCCTTTTAGAAGTTGATAACTATGTGTGATTATATAATTAGATGCATTTAGTATTGTTTTTGTGCTGTTGTCTGAGACCATATCAGACCCATTTTAAGGTTACAACCCACTGCTCAGTGGATCCGTCCCTGTTTTCTCTCATGCTGAACTTTTAAAGGGTTGTGTTCTGAATGTCTTTTAAAATGTTTATTACTTGATGATTTTATTTCTCTCAGTAAGTCACCAGTTAGACACCGGGGGGCATAGATATACAATGCATGGTGTTTCAGAGTTTGTTGTTTTTTATAGCAATAGCAGCACTGGGAGATGTGGAGTGAATTGGATAGAGGCAGGAAGAGGAGAGAGAGAGGAAGCTTGTTGACAGAGATTGGAGTTATTGTGATGTAGGTTTGATTAAGGAGAATGTCTAAAAGTAGTAAGCAGAGAAAGGGCATGTTTTCAAAGAGAAGGTGCACGACTAGCTGAATGAGAGAGAGAGAGAGTTTGTTACCCTAGGGTATGTAGCATTTCATATTAGACATGGCTGGCTGGTGAGGTCTCAGCGTTGCAGTCCTGCAGCTGCTATTCTCTCTTTCCCATGAGTGCCTGCTGCCCACACACTGACCTGAACATGCACATTACATCAGTTCATATCAACTACATGGTGTGACTAATGATTGCACAACTATTTTATACCACTATAGCACTACATGCCACTATTTGCTTATTTTCATTTATAAAAATAAATGAGTAACATTGGCTGTATCCGAAACTGAAGCTAGCTGCTTTCCAAGACTTCAAAGGTAGCGTTTTAATACGTAATACCCCCTAAGGGTTTCAGACAGGCTTCCAAGACACCATAACATCATTCAAAATGATCTAAAAAAATCATGTGAGCTTAACAAGCAAACATTTAGTGACTAATATGCTCATTTGTGAGTAGAAGTCAAAAATTTCAATTGCATAAATATGACTATGAGACTGGTTCAGGGTAATTATAGTTAACTAAAACCCCAAAAAAGTGTTACTTGAAATTTTATTAAATTCAGATAGAAATGTAAAGCAGCATTTATTATTTTTATTTAGTAACTTACTAATACTAAAATAACTAATCTCAGAATAAAAATTTGTGAAAACTATATAGACTTAAAAAAAACAATAACCAATAAAAATGACACACACAACAAAATTACTAAAACTTTAATTAAAATTAAAATTAAAAAGGGAAACTAATTCAAAACATTAAAATAACTAAAATAATTTTTAATGCAATTTTGACAAAAAGCAATAAAAGTGACAAACACACACAACAACATTACTAAAACTTTAACTAAAATGAAAATGAAAAAAGAAAATTAATTCAAAATATTAAAAAATATTTTTTTAAATAAAATATTGAATATTGAGATATGAATTGTTATAAAAGAATACATGTATGAAACTAAAACCACCAGTACGTGGTGGCAAGTCTGTATCTTAATGAGTCATTAAATTATTTATTAAAACAATTTTTTCAAAACAGGGTTATTTTAGTATTAACCAAAAAATAAAATGAAAATGAAAAAAGAAAATTAATTCAAAATATAAAAAAATATTTGTTTTTTAAATAAAATATTGAATATTGAGATATGAATTGTTATAAAAGAATACATGTATGAAACTAAAACCACCAGTACGTGGTGGCAAGTCTGTATCTTAATGAGTCATTAAATTATTTATTAAAACAATTTTTTCAAAACAGGGTTATTTTAGTATTAACCAAAAAAAACCTAAAACATATTTCAATTTTAACTAAACTTAAAATGAAAGTGCAAAATATAAAAATAAAAGCTATTAATTAATTATAAAAACTATAATCTCAATGATACTGAATAAACATGACTGATTATGAATGAATTAGTTCAAAAAATAGATTCATTTAGTAACAAAACACTGATTTTGTGTGTTGTTCTGAGATGGAGTGAAGGATACATATGAAAGGATATGATTACAAGTCAAACAAATGAAGCCATCTATGATGCAAACATAAGAGATTTTACACGCCATGTAGACACACCCCCTTTTGTTTTATTTTCTCTCTTTTGCAGTCAATCTGTTGTAAAGGTGTTGTGCCAGCGGTCGGAGCGGTGCGCGCAGGAGCCTGGAGCTCACTGGAGGAGCAGGCGTTCATGCTTCTGACAGAGACAGAGAGACAGACCATGAGCTATTACATTCAAGAGTACCTGCGCGCACACATCGGTGTAGAGCCTCTGGCCATGGCCCTGTTTGAACTCTTCAACACACATGCCAAGGTGAAATGATTGATAACAACCCATAATGCATGTTTGTAATGTAATGCAAAATGTCACAGAAAAATCTTTATTTGATGGTCAGCATTCTATTCAAATGAAAAATGTATCATATTTTGGATGATTTCAGGTGTTTCTTTTAATGATCTCTTGGCTGTTCCTGCTCCCCAGCTGTCCTTGCTGGCTGAGGTGCGGACTCTGATCGCCCCGCAGGATCTGGAGCGATTCGACAAGCAGGTGTTACATCGCGAGATGGAAGCGTGGAGAGCTCGGCACAGAGGCCCGGGCCTCCTGCACCCTGACTCTATCTGCGTCACCCATTCAGAGGGCCACATTCCTGCTGCCTGCCAGCTGACCACTGCAGTCCCCGGCTACAACAAGGCACGTGGATGTGCGCGCATCAATTGGCGTAATGCAGTGCTGTGAATATTAGTATGCACTGGTGGACAGATGCCCTGTTTAAATATTACTCTGCTAATATTATAAGTACTTATATAAAAGTACAAAAGTATTTGCTTTTGAATATTTTATTTTGCTGAACAAAACAGTAATATTGTGAAATATTAGTACAACATTTTTTTTTTCAGGATTCTTTGTGGAATAGAATATTAAAAAAAACTGAATTTTTTTTTTCAATTACTAATTTCTTTACATTTCTTAAAAACATATCCAACTGACCTATCCAGGTCTGCTGTATAAAAACTATAGTTAATATTGAAATAATATTTATATGCATATATACATATTTATTTATAAAATCAAACTGAAAAAGACGCAAAACTCAAAAAAGATAAAGACTCAAAAAAGAAAAACGAGAGAAGGAAATAACACTAAAACCAATGTTTACACTACCATTCAAATGTTGGGGTTTGAAAAGATTTTGAAATGTTTTTAAGTCAAAATACAAATAAAAACAGTAATATTGTGAAATAGTATTACAATTTAAAAGAACTGGATTTTTTTTGGTTAATAGAAAAGGTTCCAGGAAAAGGATTCTTTAATAAAAAGTTCAAAAGAATAGCATTTATTGAAACTATTTACAGAACTATTAATTTTTTTAAAACTTTTGACCCCAAATGTTTGAAAAGTAGTTTATGCATCCAACTTACAAACTTTAGTTATATATAAATTAATTCATTCATTCATTTATTCGTCCATAGCTTTCAATGTTCTATCCTCATAATACCTATTAGGATGGAGAGAGATCTTTATTTGTAACTTTATTCAGACTGACTTCTACTGTGCCTGCATTGATTGGTCTGATCTGATATGTCTTGGTATTAGTATGATTTGATTCCAAACACTATTGTTAAATCTCACCCACACAAGCCGTAATTGAGCTGAACTAATGAAAAAAAGAGCTGCATCTCAAGTGGAGCAAGGGTTTCTTAAACTCGAACATCTTTTTGATTGTATTTTGTTCTGGAGTGATTGTTGCGGTGTACACTTGAGTCATTTCAGTGATTGTTTTTTTTTTTTTTTGCTTTGCCTTTATAGAATGAGTGCAGGTTGGATGGGAGTTTGATGCCACTTGAGAGTCTTGATTCTCTTCCTGATGTTTCTCTGGTGAGTTGTTTAAATTTTTTGCAGTGTGTCTGCATGCTGTTAGACAGGATTAAAAAAGAAACATTTTATGGAGAAAAAGCAGCCAACGTTAAAATGGCTTTTGTATTTTAACATTTGAATGTAACAAGAAAAGAAAGGCACATGATTTAGGATGAGGAAAACAAAATATTTATCCCTGAAATACAAAGACTGTCAAGGAAATTGCAGAAGATTTATTTTGTTTTTGGATGGATACTCATACACTTGTATTTTTTGAAATCTCAAAGATCAATAGATCAGTCTCATAGTTTGAAATTTAGTAGAGGCAGTGTATATGTACAGTATGCCTCTACTTGACCTTAAAATGTAAAAATGTACAGTATATGTAGAGTGTATTGAAGACTAAAGACTAAGATTAAAGTGCACTAAAATCATAATTTACACTACTGTTCAAAAGTTTGGGTTTGGTAAGATTTTTAAATATTTAAGAAGTCAAGTTTAAAGTATAATATATTTTTTTTTAAATCTTACTGACCCCAAACTTCTGAATGGTGGTGCAATTAATTTAATATATAATAAAAAAGAAAATATATATACCCAACATTGCAAATCTTCACATTGTATCAAATATAATTTTACTGTACACTGCCCATAAACATGGAGTAGCTAGCATATACCAGTCAAAAGAGCTTGTTACACTTCTGATGTTATTTTGATTTTGCCGAAATTGCATGATGACATCATAAAATATTCATAACATTAAATATATGCTGTTAGATTCTAAATCAGAACACAGCCATCTGACAGATTTCCCTTTTATTCAATTCAATTCAATTCAAGTTTATTTGTATAGCGCTTTTCACGATACAAATCGTTGCAAAGCCACTTTACAGCAAATTAAGTTTTATTTAGTGGTAGCTTATCAGTGGTGACTGTCAGTTAATGTACATATGGCAGAAATGTACGGAAAAATCAATTAAAGACGTAATCAAACAGACGATGAACACTATTAACAGCAATTATTATATGATGCAATCAAACTTATAGCAAAATGTGGTATTTTATATTATTCTTATTATTTTATCTAGTCAATTTGCTGAAGATTGAGTTGAGTTCAATAGATTTTTATCCTACCCTTTCTTGCTCTCATTTAATTAAGCATCAGTAGCCCAACATGAACTCTTGTAATCATAAACGATTATCTTGGATGAATCCGTAATTGACCGTCTTGTCATAAAAGTGTGCTTATGCTAAATTGTTGTACATAAAGACAACTCTATCATCTGTTAATTTCATAATGTGCTGACATTTTAGAAGAAAATGTCCCCTTTTAAAAGCTTTTAAATGTCAGAAAGTGTTTTTTTTTTCTCTGTGTTATCATAACCTCCCTGAATGATAATGCATCCTTTAATTGCCTGTCTTAGTAGTTGAAGGCAACAGTGAGGAGATAAATATCGACAGTACGTTTGTTTTATTTCAGGACAAGGTGCAGCCGTCATCCGAGTCACCCCCCTCGTTCAAGCCTCCCCCTCCACCTGTTCGACACGCCAGCCCTAAAAATCAGATCAAACAACCTTCGTCCAAGGTGTCCCAGACCAATCTGCTCTTTACCGCCCCCTGTAGGCGGCATCAGGAAAACCACACCCACAATCACTCGCACTCGCCCTGCTCTGCTCACACCTCCCCATGTACCATCCACCACACCGCCTCCACCTGCTCTGTCCGTCACACTCCTCCACCCTGCTCTCACCATCACAGCTCTCCACGATCATTATCCTACCACGCTAGCCCTTCTTCTGGACCCCCATGTAAAGATTTGGTTCAGTTTCTGATGAGCAGGCAGGCGGCGGTGCTCTCCCCACACCTAGAGTCTCCAAATCGTTCTAGAGAGGGAACCCCCATGATCTCTCCACGCTCCTCTCCATCGATTTCGCCTTCACTGCTAATGCCTGCGCCGCCCCCCTGTAGCCCTGAGAAGCTCGAGGGCTCCCCCTCTACACACAGCTGCGGTGCCGCCCAGACCAGCCCGCTACACCCCGAGCCAGAGACAACAGAGGAAAGGCCTCAGCCCCAACTACGAGGTGAAGACACTCTAAGATTGTCATAATTTACTCACCCTCATGTCCTTCCAAACCTGTATGACTTTCTTCTGTGGAACACAAAAGAAGATATTTTGAAGAATGAACCATTTCGGTTACCGTTGACTTCCACTGTATAAACAAAAACACGGAGACATTTTTTTTTTCAATATTCTTTATATATATTATGTTCAACAAAAGAAAAAAAGTAACAGAAGTTTGGAACAACATGAGGGTAAGTAAATGTTGATAGGATTTTTTATTTTTGGATAAATTTTGGAGTTAGCACTGAAATTGAAATAATTATGTGGTATATTGATTAATCAGATTAAATTCCATATATCAGTATTTTCTGAGAAAAACCTCTAATTGAAGATGATTTAAAGACTGGGTAACAATCTTAGATCTTGATCTGAATGCTCTCAAATTAACTCTTAAAATCTTAAAACCAGTCACATTCAAACCTGAGTAGAAGCACAACCAGTGTAGTTTTATTCACAAACAAATTAATCTTTTAAAACAAATCTTTTTAGTGAATCAAACACATGAAGAGCAACCAGTGTAATCTGATCCATGGACAAATGACTGAATTATTCAAAAAGGCATGAACTTTCAACTGTTAGTTTGTCACAATAAGTGTTAAAGTTTACTTAAGTTGGTATTCACAAAACATTTTTGATGTTGTGTTGATGATTATACTGTATATAATAAATAGTTTTGTAAGTTTCAGAATTTATATTTCTGAAATATATTAAGTTTTCTGTATTATTTACAGCATTCGTTGTGGGAGAAAATGGAAAATACACAAGCAAAATGGAAATATAACGGCATGTATCTCAATTGAATCAGGGGAATCTGTATTGATAACAGCCCTATTGAAAATTGGCTAAAGATAAAGGTGGTACTAATATTTCTCTTTAGAGGCTTTAATTTCTCAGATGGCAGGATACCTTATTACAAATTGTACATATGGTCATAGGGCATCTCATTCATCTAAAATAATTAATTACACTCATTTAACATACTAAATTGACAGCCCTAGTAGGTCCATCAAAACTTCAGCACTTAGGGAATTCATCCAGCTTCTATAACTCATTTCCGATCCAAATAATGTGTGAGGTCCACATAAACTCTGAATGCAGATCTCTAATCTGTGAAAGCTAAATTGTGGGGTTATTTATGGCTTTGTGCTCATTTGTCTGTATTCCCAGGAGCCACGCTGTCCCAGCTGTCAGACAGCGGACAGACTCTGAGCGAGGACAGTGGAGTGGATATCGCAGAGGCTGGGGGGCTGAGTAAGGACAGCAGCCCGCGACCAGGTAAACCTCCGTTCCTCCAGGTCACAGGTGACACACGCAGAGCGGAAGGACTCGCACAGGCCTCCGCAAAACAGGTGAGAGAGTTCTGTTGTTTAAATGAGTTATAATCATTTCATCATATAAATAACCATTATACAGAAGTCTTTTTTTAGTCTTGTTTGCCCTGCTGCTGTTAAAAGGAGGTTTTGGTTTAGCTCTACATTTCATGTTAAACTCTTCATTCGTGTCTTCCACCTTCCTTGAAAATCTGTCTTTTTCTTTCTTCTCGAGTGTGACGTCTAAAGTAGCTTCCCTGTTTGTCATTGTTTTAGATGAGAGTAATGGAGCCTACACTTGTACGGGTGCCCAAGTGTGCCAGTACACTGGGGATTGCTGTTGAAGGGGGTGCCAACACCAGACAGCCTCTGCCGCGCATCGCGACCATACAGGTGGGTCAGAGTGGGTCACAGTTCAAAGCCACGGCTAAAAAAGATTAGCTTTTTATGAAAGCAATCCGAGAATGCACAACACCAAGGTTATTAAAAATCTTGTATAAATACATACACTACCATTAGAGTCAGTAAGATTTGTTAATTAATAATCTTATTCAGCAAGGATGGATTATTTTGATCAAAAGAGAGAGTAAAGAAATGGATTGTTACAAAAGATCCCTTTTAAACTTCCTATTCATTAAAGAATGAATTGATTGGCATTCTGTAGTGTTCACATATTTTTTTTCTGTAATAAATGTGAAATGCTAGCATAAAAGTAACACAAAGTCTTTTGTTTTTTTTGAATTACTATTCCCACAAAGTATCTTTTGTTCTTCTGATGGAAAGGGTAGCTAATGTACTGTGAAGGTCTGATATTACACCCATCGAGGTGCAAGATACAGTTGTAACTTATATAATGTGGTTTTAAAAAAGCTTTTAAAAGCTGTTGCCTCATAGTCACATAAATGCTTAGGTCAGTAAAACCTGCTTCTCCATCATATGACTAAAATTACAACTCTGCATGAAACAATTTCAGTTTTCTTATTAAAAATGAGTCATGACACGGTTAATACTTTTGCCATTAGATAGACCCCCTGTCTGTGCATCAAGCAGTATTAAGATGGTAGTTTAATCTTTAGTCATAACTTTACAGGAAGTTTTAAATATAAAGGAGCCAGTTTGTTTTCCTCTCATTTCTTTTATGACCTTTAGCCCAGCATCTGTTAGCTAATGGAGCGCATTAGCATATTCAGGACCCGTTTATGTACATGTCTCCGTATGCTCACTTCTCTCAGTGTTGTGTTCACTCAACATGAAGGTGAGAGATTTCCCCTTTAGCGCAAAGTGGCTTTGCACGGAAATATGTTTGCTTGCATATTTAAAGCAGATTGGGATCAAGCAGCTAGTGATATGACTATAGCTTTAGGGGATGAAAAAGTAAGATAACTTGTATCTAATAGCGCTTATAGATATGTCTGATACCGCTGACCAAACACAAAGTGCTGTAGCGGTGTTGCTGTATTTGTATTCTTTGTTGATTGGTAGAGTATCCTTGAAATTTGCATAGACTGTCAATTTACACAATCAGCATTTGTAAATTTCACCATTGATAGGGTCACAGGAGAACAAAGCCTGTCACAGACCCATCTGGACATGTTTCATAATTAAAGGCGCAGCTTTTTATGTCCTGAGACATCACACCTGTCTCTTTGACAGCCCTGGGCTCTTAAAAAAGAGTTTGGGATGCAGCCCACTATTTAGCCAAACAGAAACACTCAAGTTTGGAACAGATTACAGTTACATTTATTTTGTCATTAAATTAGGTTACACTTTATTTTAAGGTGTCCTTGTTACAGTGTAATTATACATTTAAGTACTGAGTAGTATTAATTAACTACATGTACTTACTATATGGTTAGGATTAGGGTTTAGCTTAGGGTTACTTGCATGTAATTATGCATAATTAATTGTTAGCGCTTATAGATATGTCTGATACCGCTGACCAAACACAAAGTGCTGTAGCGGTGTTGCTGTATTTGTATTCTTTGTTGATTGGTAGAGTATCCTTGAAATTTGCATAGACTGTCAATTTACACAATCAGCATTTGTAAATTTCACCATTGATAGGGTCACAGGAGAACAAAGCCTGTCACAGACCCATCTGGACATGTTTCATAATTAAAGGCGCAGCTTTTTATGTCCTGAGACATCACACCTGTCTCTTTGACAGCCCTGGGCTCTTAAAAAAGAGTTTGGGATGCAGCCCACTATTTAGCCAAACAGAAACACTCAAGTTTGGAACAGATTACAGTTACATTTATTTTGTCATTAAATTAGGTTACACTTTATTTTAAGGTGTCCTTGTTACAGTGTAATTATACATTTAAGTACTGAGTAGTATTAATTAACTACATGTACTTACTATATGGTTAGGATTAGGGTTTAGCTTAGGGTTACTTGCATGTAATTATGCATAATTAATTGTTAGATATTAGTAAGTGCATGTAACATGTGTAACAAGGACACCTTAAAATAAATTACATAATTCCGTTACATGTAACTAGTTACTCCCCAACACTGTTTACAATAATTGCATGTAAAAAAAAATACAGTTGTATTGTGCAGTTATGATACTATATATATATATATATAGCGATTCAGTTTACAGCAACTTCATGAATTAAAAGACAAAACACATCTTGTATTTACTGCAGTATTTTTGGGTAAGGTACATGACTATCTTGCGAGATGCGAATGCACCTGAAGCCGTAATTGCTACTTTCAAACCCCCAAAAAACGAACTTCCCAGGAGGATCTGAACACACCATAATTTGTTGGCTGGTCTATTTGAAGCAGCAACTGTGAAAAGAAAAGCTTTTTAAAGTGCTGTTTGATACCATCAGATTATTCCTCTGCTTATTTGATTGTCCTGAAAATGCTGACCTTCACAGGAAGGAAAAATTATTAGAAAAATAGAGATTTATTTTCTAGCTTTAAGCTAATGAATAGTAAATGGATTTGTGCTTGATTGTCCTTGATACCCTACACCAAGATAATACTAATATTTCTCCATTTATTAAAATGCCATATTCAGAGAGTGAATTGCTTGTCTTGGAAAAATGTGCTGTGGATCATATTTCAAAGCCCAAACAGGCATAATGACTCTTCATTAAAGCAGTATTTTTTAAAGCATCATACAGTATGTGACGTTACATGTCGTCTGACACGGTAACAAATTGAATACAACCTGAAAACCGCACTGCACAATGAGGCGATGTCATAAGTGTAACCATGACTACCGCACTTCCAGACTCCTTAAGAGCTACTTTGGTTTTAATCAAATGTTCATTATGAGAGCATTCACTATTTTGTCTTTATGAGACACGTACAGCTCAGGTGTCATGTAGAGAGTTAAACTGTAATAAATGTTGACAAATTAGATCAGACTCCAGCAGGATTATAAGACAGTGGTGTAACCCATTCTCATGAGTTTGTAGCAGGACTATTAGACAGGCCTCCCTCCAGCTCAACAGAAGATGCTCATCTTGGTTATCTCTTTCTTCCTGTCCTCAGGCGCTTTATCTTTATACTTTGACAAGAGGTCAGCTAATGACCCGTCAATATGAAGTGCCATATCTGAGAGAGCAAGCGGTCATTTTCTCCCCCATTTCCCACTTGTCTTTTCTCTCACACTTTTGATAGATGATCTCTCTTTGTGGAAAGTTTGAGACAGCTGCTTGTTTCTCTCTTCTTTCTGTCTCTCAGAAGGGGGGCTGTGTGCATATCTCTGGACAGTTTCGGGTGGGTCAGGTGATTCTGGAGGTGAACGGCGTGTCGCTTAAAGGCATGGAGCACCGGGACGTAACTCGGGTCATTGCCGAGGCCTTTAAGACCAAAGACAAAGACTATGTCGACTTTTTGATCGCCGAGTTCAACTCTGCTCTGTAGAAGTTGTCCCTTGAGAGTTTTACTAGACGCCACTGTGAAGACTTTACGTCACGTCCACACAGAGCGGCTGAATGAGTCATGCTTGTCATATCTGAGTCACAGTTAGCTTAGAGTTCAAAAGCTGCAACACGCCCACCTTACGTCTGTGTTCTCGCTATAACAACGAGCAGCTGCCACACACCTTCACTGAACCTGTTCCTGGTATGTTCCAGTGGATGATCTGCAGAGCCAAGACTGTTGCTGATATGTTTGATAGGACGAGACCAGGGTTATATCAAGTCTGTCAGATCTGTGCCATAAACACACACACACACACACACACACACACACACACTACCGTTAAGTTTGGGGTCTGTATGATTTCTTGAAAGAAGTCTCTTATGCTGTCTTATCTGTGTATATTTTAATATATTTTACTCCATATACAGCCACATACTTTAGTCTGTGTTGTTACATGATTCTTCAGAAATCATTCTAATATGCTAATTTGGTGCTCAAGAAACATTTCTTATTATCAATGTTGAAAACAGTTGTGCTGCTAAAATTTGTTTTGTGGAAATCGTGATGCATTGATACATGATAATTTTTTTCAGGATTCTTTGATAAATGAAAAGTTCAAAAGAACAGCATTTATTTGATTTTTTAAATATGACAATGATCAAGTCTGTATTGTCACTTTTGATCGATTTTAATGAATCTTTGCTGAATAAAAGTATTAAGTAAAAAACGTACTGACCCCAAACTTGAATGGTAGAGTTGTGTATATATAATCAAATCATTCATTTCATTTCTATTCATATTTATTATATAAAATATGAAAAAATATATATTTATACAAAAATATATAAATATACAGATTTGCTATTACAGTTCTTAAGAGAAAATCACATATCATTTTAATCATAATATCAAATGACATATTCATTGTTTTGGAGGCGTTTTTTTTTACTCTTCCTTGATTCCAGAGGTGTTTAATATATTTTTTGATGAAAGGAACTGAATTCAGTGGAAGTAGTGAAATGAAGTGATATTAATACACTGTTGTAATATGTGAATGGAGATCAGAGTTATTCCTGGACAGACGGAGCGAGGAGGAGGATTCTAGAGTATCTCACTGTTTTCTCATTCTGTTTTTTCTTTTCTTTTCCTCTCTGTCTCTCTCACAGACACACAAAATCAGGCTGTTTTTTAAAGCTCTTATGTCAGTGTGCATTCTTCAAAGAGAGGTTATAGAGAGGAATAATGAAGAAATGTATGGCAGTATTTTTTGAAGAGATCAGATGTTCAGTGTCTGAATTATATGTAAATGCATGGCTCCTGATTATGCAACATACAGAGAGAGTTATTGTACATAGGTAAAATAATGTAAAGCTGTATATATTTTATTTATGTAATATATTTTTTGCACATACTGTTGATATAATGTTTTCAATGACTGCATCTAAAACATTAAAACCCTTAAATATGAAACCAAAATATCAATACTTAGAATAGTAACATAGAAGCATATTAGTTTTTCAACCCAAAGGATGTTGTTCCCTTCAGATATTTTATTCATATACCACATACCATTATGCAGATAGTCTGTCTTTAAGTTGATAAAGATCTGCTTTTTGTTAATTCGTTGCTTGTCATTTGTTGTACTTTGCAATGTGAAAAACACATAATATTGTAACTTTACAGGAACTAAATTATCATGGGCTGATTACAGAACAACAGCATATAAAGACAGCGCACAATCGGAGGGTATCAATATTATGCCTGAAATATTTATGATTTATGCCAAACTGGAAAAGAGACGAAAATAAATATTTAAAGACTGAATTAAATGTCTGTAATTTATTGATTTTTTTTTTTCTTGGTTAAATCATATTGTTACATTCAAAATGTGTTCATCTGGCTTTGTTTTCTGATGAAGCTATGTTTTGGTGCCCTCATGTGTTCAAATGAAGCACATGGTTTTAATTTCAAAGGTTAGCAATGCTTGTAAGGCAGTACTAAATTTAAATATATTATACCTATTAAATATATTATACCTCCACCCTATAATACCATATACTTTTTGCAATTAATTTGGCTTTTCTGCAATAATGTGACACCATTCAAAGTCTTGTAGGTCATTTCAGATTTATATTTATTTTGAACATTATTCTTTTTGAAGAGTTTGAAAATGTCTTTAAATAGATTGTTATAAAGAAAATGAGTCCGAATCAGTAGAGGGTTTTTTTCTTTCTTCTGATTTGTCGCTCTTCATTTTTCTATTTCTTATATCAACATATCCAACTGTGTTGTATATATTAAATGCACATTCAGATGCATCTGCCTCAAAACCAAATGAATAATATTATAACTGAACTAATGTGTATTTTCTATCATATTATGAGAAATACCCTAATGTGTGATGTGCATGGCATGAAAAATGTCATAATCAGGAGATGTTTAACAGAAGCCAGTTTATTTTACTATATGCACAAGACAATAGTTTGCACTTCATAACCTCTGATGTGTTAATCATGTTGAATATATTTGAATATGGCATATAGATTATATATTTACACAGCATGAATGTGTATTCTTAGCGTAAATAAAAGATTTTGACATAAAAAGCAATCATTCTACATTACTACACAAGGAGCAGTCGAGATGTAAAAGAAAAATAGAATATCAACAAGGGAGGTTTTACTATATTAACAGGACTATATACAGGACTAGTAACTATTATTTCCAAACCACAATATTAAAATAACACAAAGCAGTTGATATTCACAATGGGACATCCAGTATTAAGTTGATCACGCAACAGACACACATCATGCTTGGCAGACACTGCATGGCAGGTCAAACTACTGATTCAATTCAAAATAACTTTACAGAAGAGGAAACTGGAATCTCAAACTCAATTTGCTATGCTGTGTTCAAATAATCTTCTCTTATTATTTTATCTACCTATGAAGTACACTCTCAAGTCGACTGGTCCCATAATATCAACAATGGAGAATGACACCTAAATAATTCCTTATATTTGACAATGATCTTTGATGTAATCTGAGGTTAATATTAAGGTGATTATAAATGTAACAAAGGCTATTTATGTAATATACTTCACTATAGCCTATTGCTGACAAGGGAAGTGCTGAAGGGTGACAGACTGCCTGATATATTGTATGGTTGTGTAAGTTAAGAAAAAAATCAGTCTTCGTAGGAACATGTCACTGAAGACATCAGAATCGTGAGTCAGGGCAATGACGTCACCACATTCTAAAAGGAAAGAGAGAATCAAATTGGATTCATGCTATAGTAAATGAAAAGATATCTACATAATGCCTCTTTATTAAAAGTGTTAAATGTGATGATAAAAATGTCAGCAGATTTTTTATATTGAAGCAATAGTGTCATTAAAAATGCCTTTAAAATAAATCCAATTTAATCCATTTAAAATGATAAAGGTCTGACCTTTTTTTCTTGTCTTCATCACTTATCTTCTGCAGGAAGCTGGTCCTCGGGGGCCGCGTTGGGGTCCAGGAAGTCTTGGTGCTGCAGATGCTTTAGGTACTTAACAGGAGTGATGGTGTGAGTGGAGCCTGTGAGGGAAGTCAGAAACATGATCAGGGCTTTTATTGGGACCAAAAAAAAAATTTTTTTAAACCATTAACTCACATTGTGAGGGTGGTTGAATGCAGTTCACTAACCACAGATATACAATGATCAGTAAACATTTATCTTTTCTGTCACTTACTGCAGTGTATATTCATTGTCAAGGCAAATGACAATGTTTTTATAACCATAACCCATGTGTCCCACAGCAGAATGCTTTTGATGCTCAATAATTTATATTTACATTTACATTTAGTCATTTAGCAGACGCTGTTATCCAAAGCGACTTACAAATGAGGGCAATGGACGCAATAAAAATCAACAAAAGAGCAATGATATACAAGTGCTATAACAAGTCTCAGTTAGCTTAATGCAGTACACGTAGCAAGGTTTTTTTTAATAATATAATAAATAAAAAGAAAACCGATAGAATACAAAAAGATTAGAAAGCTAGTGTTTTTTTTGTTTTTTTTTAAAGAAAACAAGCAGCAAATGAATAGAGTGCAAGTCTAAAAGGGACAAGTATTTTTTTTAAAGAATAGAATTAGAATAGAGAGTGTTAGAGTTAGCACTCTAACTCTGACTTTAGGTCAGCAAAAAAATATACGTTATAGTTAAAAAGTTTGGGACTGTAAGATGTTTTAATGATTTTGAAAGAAGACTGTTGTGCTAACCAAGGCTGCATTAATTTGATAAAAAAATAATAAATAATAAAAACAGGAATATTGTGAAATGTTGTTACTGATATTGTAAAATAATTGTTTGCTATTTTAATATATTTTTAAATGTAATTTATTTCTGTTAAGTCAACATCTTCAGTGTCACATGATCCTTCAGAAATCATTCTAATATGTTGATTTGGTCCTTAAGAAACATGAATTATTATGAATGTTGAGAATGGGTGTGCTCCTTAATATTTTTGTGGAAACATAATTGATACAAAATATTATTGGATATTATATTAAAAAGAAAACTAAATGACCCCAAACTTTTGAATAGTAGTGCATAATACAAAAAAGTCTGATCAAATTATCGCTTGGAATTTTTAAAGGCACAGTGACTCAAGGCAGAATTGTGTAATGCTGTCTGTTGTAATGGTTGTCTCTCAAATAGTGAGTCATTGATAGTTCTGCGGTGTCAGAAAGGGCCCTCGAGCACTGCAGCCCACCGATGAGAGCTTCCCATTTGCCATTGGCCTGCGTGACCTCATAGACACAGCGCATCTCGCTGTAGGTCACACCCCCAATGATGAAGACGATGATGCGTGGGCCGTTGCGTATCTCTCCTGGGCTCTTGTTTTTATGCCAGTTTCCATAACGTGCACTGAAAATGGACAGCAGTGGTATTATCACTAGATATTTGACTAGATGTCGTCGCATACTGAATCCATATGTTTGTGCTGGTAATCCTACCTGGTAGCTGTGGTCGTCTTTGAGGATGCTGTGCGTGTGGAGATGTAAGGGTACTGTTTTGGGTCGAGCTTGTCTTCAATGGCATCCTATCGTAATATAATTAGGAGAAATTAAAGTAAAAGAAAGATGACATATCCAAAGTGAGGCAAGTACTGTTGGTTCAGCTCACCTCCATGATGTCTTTGACCAAAGGAGTCCACCGGGAGAGCTGGTACGTTTGCTCACTGATTCTTTCCTTGCGGTCAGATTTCTTCCCTTTACGTGTGGTTGCTTGCTGTGGATACGTATTTAAAGAGTTATGCATTTCGACCTCAGACATTATGATTAGTGATGCACTGTATTCTGGTTGAATAAGCTGATAATTATTTTCACGTTATGGCTGATAACCGATAAATGGCTGATATATTCTATATTGTCTAAAAACAAGCTAGAAATAAAATTGTTTTTGAAGCTACAAGTGAATGTATGCTTTACAATATTAATATTCACACTATTCATTTTGAGATTTACTTAAAGGGGTCATATGATGCGATTTCAATTTTTCCTTTCTCTTTGTGTAATTAAAGATTAAGTGAGTACAAAGTCTAATCTCAATGTCAAAGTAGGTGGAAATGATGGCCAATATATATGCTGCCATTCAACAGTTTGGGGTCAGTAAGGTGTTTTTTTTTGTTTTTTTTTAAGAAATGAAGACTTTTATTCAGCAAGGATGCATTAAATTGCTCAAAAGTGACAGTAATTTATAATATTACAAATGATTCCTATTCCATATAATTGAACGTTATATTCATCAAAGAATCTTGTTAAATGTATCATAGTTTCCACAAAAATATTAACTGTTTTCAGCATATTACAATGACTCTGGAGTAACGATGCTGAAAATTCCGCTTTTTAAAATGGTCAGAGAATGGAGGGGAACATGTTTTGTGTGTATTAATGACCTCTGAAATGATGGGAACCCCCATATGGGCCATATTAGAGATGATGTCGCTGTCCTCTGGAGGGATCTGAGCATGCTGGAGGAGCTTACAGAGATTCTCCTCTGACACACCTATGAGACACACACACACACAATCAGCCAGGAATAATTATACATAATTATACACATAATTATAGAGTTTGAACTGGTTCTAAATCCTTGAAGCCCAACATTACAGAATTATGACAGTTTTGCTCACTGTTGTGCGATATTAGTAATGACTGTGTGTACAAACTGTACATGTCAAACGTACCACCCCCATCTCACCCACACACAGCAAAACAGATAGAGAATACAAAGCACTGGCCATTTTGCAGCTCTCTCACCATTCTTGAGGAAGATGTAGAGCAGGATGATTTGGATTTTGTCCATGATGGTAACGTTGGCGTCTAGTAGGATGGGTACGATGGCTCTCATGGGATCTTTGATCTTCTCACCCTCTGCATCTGTGCCCATCGCTAGATCCTAGGACAGAGCACACAAACACTATTAACGCTAATTAATATGACAGTTTGGTGCAAAAAGACCAATCTAAAATAAGCTTTACCTGCTCAACACGGCACAGTTTGTCCACTGTGCCCTGGTAATGCTTCATACAGTCTTCTGCTAAGTGCAGGTGAGTTGAATACTGCAAAATTATAAAACCACCATCAGCAATATTATCCCCTTGAATCAGTTCATATAAAACATGTAAATGATCTCAGTACCTTGCTTAACTCTTTCTGGTACTGTGGCATCTTTTTAAGCATTTGGGAGAGCTCTTTCATGGTGGTCTGGAAGATACCAAAACACTTTGTCAGTTATTGGCAATAATCAAGAAATCGCAGTTAATGTTTGATCAGTGATAAATAACACACCTTCTCTCCTGTGTTCATCTTTTTGCTCGCAGAGAAATCCTTAAGTGATTTAGTCACAGCCCTAAAAGAGAGAAACTATTATTTTTAATACATTATTATTATAATTATTCATTATTCATTTAATTAGTTAGAATTGTTCAAACTTTTTCTTCTTTAAAAATCAATGAATTTTATGCTGTTTTTAATTTGCCAGTATAACGTATAAAAGTAACGGTAAAAACATTTATAATGTTACAAAAGCTTTCCGTTTGATATTGTATTTTAGAATGATTTCTGAAGGATTATGTGACACTGAAGACTGGAGTAATGATTGCCAAAAATTGGGCTTTGCCATCACAGCAATAAATTATATTTTAAAATACATAAAAATAGAAAACAAGTTATTTTAAAGGCAGCGGTGATAGAGGCAAATGCAAATAGCTATAGATTCTATTTACACTGTTAAAATATCAGGATTTTCTGCTATTTATACTACTTATTGCGAATATTGGCAATTATCAGCATCTCAGTATAAAACAGTATGCAACAATAACGTATTGAGTGTAAATTATAATTTTAATTCAAATTATTAAATGGATGCTACCTTATTGGGAAAATAATATAAGAAAATAATATAAAATAATATATCCCTCCTTTACACCTACCCTAACCCTACCCGATACTTTATTTTCAACTTTTCGATTATTTCCTTCATTTTTATCGAAAATAAATGCCTTTGCGATGTGATATGAGATTTGAAAAGAGAGAAAAAAAAGTTTGGCAAAAGGCGGATTCGAACTCGGGTCGATCGCGTCAAAAATAACGATGGCACACGCTTTACCATCTACGCCACTAGGAGCTGTTATGAGATGATCTTTTTTTGTAGTGTTGACAAGCCCAATCACACATTGGTGGGCAGAGTTTGTATAAATAGCCTCTGCCAACAAGACGGGCTATTTGCTTTTAGTAATTGTAATGATATTTAACAATATTACTGCTTATCAAATAAATGCAGCCTTGGTGAGAAAGGAACTTATTTAAAAAACATTTACAAATCTTAACGACCCCAAACTTTTGAACGGCAGTGTATATATATATATATATATATATATATAAATGTCAACCTGTGTAGGACTGAACAGACTTACGTGGACACCTCTGCTATGTGTTTATGTCTCAGAGTCATCCACAGGTCATCATCTTCATCCAACAGCACCTCCTTCATACGAGTGTCACCCATTCCACTGGTCTCATACCTGATTAACACATATGCACCATCAGCATCAGTAAACTGCCTATAGCACACATGTACAGCATGATGATGAATGGAGATATTAACATCATGAAAAGTCAACCACTTGGACTTGACCGAAGGTCAGTTGAAATGATCTGAGTGACCTCAGAGCAGTATATAGATGGAGTTATTACTTGTAGACATCATTCTCAATGGGCAGTAGGTCATAGGCCATGGCCTGAAATGTGAGCTCGTGTAGAAGTGGAGAGACAGGGTCAAAACCCCGATCCAGAATCAATAGCTGGGAACGTGCTTTATCAGGTCCCTGTGAAAGAGAGGAAAAAAGAAAGAGACAAAGATGGAGCACAAAACAGTACAGCAAGGAATTAAAGTTGGACAGTGAGAAATTAAGGTCACTGGTGCCAGACAGAAGCAGTTTATGTTCATCATCCGAGACAAAATATTGTGCTACAAGCTCTGAGACTCACCTCTCCCAAAGTGGGGTCATCTGCTTTGTAACCGTCCAGTTTATCCTGAAGCATCTGGGCCAGGACGGCATTGTCTTTGTACTCTCTTCAAAACATAGCAACATGTAGTCAATCATGATGTGGACCATCACTGACCTTCTAGATGAAATATAGTCGCTATAATCTGTTATATCAGATTTTTTAAATAACAGTTGTGTGCTTGTGTTTTTTATATTTTCTTTGCAGATGGCTGATGATGCTTGGAGTTACATCAGCAGATGGTGTTTATGAGAATGTGAGATTGATGTGTGTGCTGCTTCTTCCTCTCTCACCCTCTGTATCTAACAGCTGGGTACTCTTTCATTGTGGCGCACAAGGTGGCTATTTGCTCGGCTAAACGCTCCAACACCTGGTTCTTTACATCAGCTTTAAAGGCTGATGATGCTTGGACTTACATCAGCAGATGGTGTTTATGAGAATGTGAGATTGATGGTAAGACGTTCATGTGTGTGCTGCTTCTTCCTCTCTCACCCTCTGTATCTAACAGCTGGGTACTCTTTCATTGTGGCGCACAAGGTGGCTATTTGCTCGGCTAAACGCTCCAACACCTGGTTCTTTACATCAGCTTTAAACGGGCTGTAGAAATCCTGGAAGGCATCTTGTCTGTCCACTGAGAACACCTGAGAACAACGTAGCAAAAATATATACATTTATTCTTAACATCTCAGATCTTCAATGAGATTCAAATGTATTCAAACAAAAAATATGTTCTTCAGGTTACATGTTCTGTCCCTAAATCAGTGGTTTTCAGCCTTTGTGAATTAAAGGCCCCTCACTGTCAAGACTATATTTGAAGATATTTCTGATGCTACTGCTGTAACAAGAACAGCTAACATATTTATCAACAGAAACTAGGAGTGACAAAATAATTAAATAATTAATTTTATTTAAAATAATTCAAACTATTATAAATCATTTCTGTAACGCCAGAAGTTTCAGAAACTTCTCACACTCTTTTTGTATTTGCATGTTTTTTTATTCAGTCATTACAGGATAAAGGGTTTATTATTATTATTATTAGCCTATTATTATATTTCTGACTCACAAATAGAAGTTTTTCAGTCATTTCCACCCAATAAAACATTTTAGAGCCTGACATAACTACAAAAGTGTATACTCATTATAAAAATTACCTATTACTTTGCGGTTGAATTTTTTTATTTTTTATTTCCATGACCTTTTCAGGTCTAGAATATAACAATGAAAATTTTAAACACCATGGGAACCCTCATTCTTTGACTGAAAAGACTGAAAGCTGTTGATGGAAAATATTAAAATAAGAGAAACATGATGTACGAAATATCTATAAAATAGAGAAATATGATGTCAGTTCACATCTTTAGCTGTTTTAGCTTATTTGATGCTTATTTTGTCATATTTTAAATAACTGTAATATATTTACATTTAAGCCATCTTGCAGTCCCCTTGGAAGTGTGCTGAGGCCCCCTAGTGGGTTCCAGCCCACTGGTTGAGAACCACTTCTTAAAATTCATCTGAAAATAAAACTATAAAGTCCCCTGTGACCAACTCTACACAGGATGTTCTCAGCCATATGATATTTTTATTGCAATATTACTGATTCACAGCAGCAGTTTAAAGTTTGAGCCCGCTTGCTAATTTGTAATTGTTTTAGTGCCGCAGGTAACTTTTACCAAGCAGCTTCCTGTCCTATGGCAACTCACATCTCACCATTGTCCATCTGCCCAGGAGAACCAGCTAAAAGGTAAAAGTGAAGGTACTTCATCCACCACTGGATATATGTTAATGGCTGCTATAGGGCTGTTACTGTCCCATAATCCTCTTTCACAATAGTAATAACTCATCGATATGTCACCTGCCTCGCCTGTGCCTGTATGTGTGTGCTGTATTCTGTACATTCTGCATGTTTGGCCAAAAACATGGTTTTCAGATTAATCTACCGCCACATAATAACTACACTATCCTCTTTTCTTCCCTCAGCTTGACCTATAATCCATATCAGTGTTGTATCTCTCTCCCTATCCTAACACACTAGCCTCAACACACTGCCCCATCTGTCACATGTACATAACCCTACTGACATCCAACCAAATTCCAACTCCACGCTCTCTCTCATTGGCTGCCCGGTGACTCATTGATGGGGCATTAGCCAGTGGGGAGCAGAATTAGGGTTGGTGTAGGGAGGGCTGATTCAGCCACGCCTCAGGATTAATTATAGAGGGCAACAACAGAGGATTGGCGGCACAGAGACAGCCCAACCAAAGCTGCTCTCGAACGCTCCAGCATGATACAACCCTTCCCCCCACATCTCCATACATCTTCCTATGCATCATCCCTTCTTTCTCGAGTCTCAGGGTGTAAAGCAGAAGCTACTCACCTGTGATTCATAGGGCAGGAAGGCGATGTTAATCTCAGTCAGTGTCTTTATGGATTTAGAGGCACGGGATTTACTTATCAAGTTGAACAAAGAGTCTGGGATTGCTAAAATCAAAAATCAAAACCGAGATTGAGTGAGATAAATATTCTAGATAAATATCTAGTAGATGTGGTAGAAAACTAGTTGCTGACGTCCAAAAAAACAAAACATATGGATTCGAAAACGGTAAAACTCAACTGTTTAACTCTAGGGGAGTTGGAAAATTAGCCTATTTTCAAAAATAGTGGAGTGTTCCTTTAAAGTCTCTTATGCTGACCAAGGCTGCATTTATTTGATCAAAAAAATCAAGTAAAGCATTAATACTGTGTAATATTACGATTTAAAATAACAGTTTGCTATTTCAAAATATTTTTAAAAGTAATTTATTCCTGTGATGCAAAGCTGAATATTCAGCAGTTATTACTCCAGTCTTCAGTGTCACATGATCCTTCAGAAATCATTCTCAAATGCTGATTTATGATCAATGTTGAAAACAGTGGAAATGCTTTTCTGTGATATATATTTTTTCAGGATTCATTGAATCTAGATCTTTTGAATTCTTTGAAAGAATAGAATGTTCAAAAGAACAACATTTATTTAAAAATAGAAATATTTTGTAACATTATAAATGTCTTTACTTTTCCTTCATCAAATGAATGCATCCTTGCTGAAATTACAATTGATAACATTTCATCATTGTATTGCATATCAATAACTATCATCTTGTGTATGTTGGGATATAATACAAACTCCCATATAAGCTCTGTTTTATGTCTAAAAATAAATGAGACAACTTACCTCATCAGATGGAGTAATGAGATATATGGCTTCCATGGTAGGAAGAGGCTCACGCCGCTTGGTTATGTCCTCAACAACTGGAGAAATGAAAGGAAATGGTTATGGAAAAAAGTCAATTTGAGCCAAATTGCTGTATAATTTATACAGCTAAGTGGTTTTGTGCCTGTTTGAAGCATTTCTACAGCAGTAAAACTCACTTGTGATTCCCTCAGACAAAATATCTGTCATTTTACAGCATGATGAGACCATTCTCATGCTGAGCTTGTCCACCACCAATACCTGAGGGAGAACAGCATGCATTATATATGTAGAACAACACGTAACAAATCAAAGACCAGTGTAACACAACAAGTTTTAAATGCTGTTCGCCAACATGGGATGCTTCTGAGTCTATTTAATGCTGGTTTAGGATGGTCTTTTAAGCAAGAAGGCCTAATGTGACACCAGAGTCATCTTTGATTCAAATTCATTTCAAGATTCTTTTTATCATACTGCACAGACTAAATAAAGATTGTGTTTTGACACAAACAAATGCTGCACATTACAACACATCAACAATCTTTTTCATAATGATTCTTCAGATGAATAGACGGTGAGATTGATGTGTACCTTCCATTCTCCCTTCTTCTTCACCTTCTTAATGACATCATTCATAATCTCTGTAGCACACACAAAAAAAAACAAACATGAAAAACAGTGATTTCGGCAAAATGGAGATAGCAAAAAAGACAATGTTCAGGGAAAACATCAATATTTTGAATGCAAGAGATGAAGCAAATCTGAGTCCAAATTTAAGTCAAGATTATAGGAAACGTCTCAAATCTCAAATGCAAGAAAATACCTTATTAAAGAAGAAAAGAAATAATATATAGCTAATGACTAAACAAAACCTTACATTCTCTAGCCTTGGTTCTTACCATTGTGACTGTAATATTGATGTTACAATGCTTAGATATATGTTATAATTTATAAATTAATCTGAAATAATGATAGCATCGACTGAGACAGATATCCAGACAAAGATCTTAAATGACTATATTTCATACTCAATATATGTTAAGAATATTGAGAAAAAATAGTCATTTAAAATGTTTGAGTAAGAAATATGCAGTATAGGTGTGTGATAATGGAAGCATGTCTGCCTCACTTTAAATATATCTGAGAGAATGTCACTTCAAATATATCTGTGCTAAAACACTGCATAATCATACACTCTCTCTGGCAGACATTTCCTTGCACACAGTCCACTGAGACAACTATGCAGAGTTTGCCAAAAGTATCAGGTAGAGGTGTTGCTGAGTCTAGACCTTCTCTCCTTTTTTTGAATATATTTAAAACTGCAAAACACTCTCTGCAGAGACTGAAGAACATGGGTCTGGGCTGAATTTATTATTATAACATTATGGTTTGCTGCTTAGCATCACATTTAAGTACGATATGAGGATTCTTTTTGTAATTTGTTCAGTGTGATTTGGTGTTAAGATTTTTTTTTTCCTTTTTGCATTTAGTGTTTAGTTAATGATATAATAAGTTGATGATTAAGAAAATTGTATGAAACCACATAATAAAAAAAGAAATCAAATATACCATTCATGTCTTTTATGACAGCAGAAAATGAAATGATCAACTTGATTTGTTAGTTTAAATGATATATATTGTGTGGTGAGAGAGACCCAGCAATCACAGGCCTAATCTCTTCCCAATCCTCTTACACCACCAGCCTCTCTATTTTTGTTCTTCCTCTGTCTCTCTTTCTCCTGCTCTTTGTCACTCCTTTTTTTTTTTTCTCTCACTCTCTTTCTCTCTTTGTATCTCTGCCACTGGATGTGAGCACAATGGACCTGAATCATTTTTACTGCCCTTTTAAAAGCTCCATTGAATGGCGAGATCTCAAACGCAACAGCTTCATGCAGTCATATAACACATTTCACAGCTATTGACGCTGGATCTGTCAGTTCTAACACCCAGAGGTGTTGCTGCATTAAAATAAACTTGTGATGAGCCTCACAGGCTATTACTGAAATTGTCGAACAACAAATCAACATCCAGTCTGACAACATTTCTGTTTATAAAAAAAGTTGCTAGTGAGATTAAAAAGGGTTGAAACTGAATTGAAAGCTTTTAGATGCTTACAGACTAAAATCAGATACAATATTAATAGTACAAACCAATATGTCCAAATACCATCCAGCAGCATTTTTGATATATGCCTATTATGCTATGATGTGTATTTTTTCCTAATGTTGATGCAGTAATGAATATGTAGTCCTTGATGTACACATTGGCAAAAGTAACAAATATTCACAAGTGATAATGGGTAATGTTTTTCCTCAGAATCTTTTAAGATTTAATCAACACCAGCACTATATATGGCTACAGAAATAACATGAAAGAATGACACAGGACAGATGGCGAAAAGTGAAGTCTGGCTGTGATGAAAGAAACAATCAGAGAGTGCATTATGAACCCTGGAAATCTTGTCAATCCTCATGGTTGCATTTAGAGCCAGAAAATATCCAGGGCTACAAAAAAAGTACATTTTTGAAACTGGCATGTCAAAACTGTAAAGGGATGGAGTATAGGACAAATCTAACATCCATCGAGCCTATAGATATAACAAAAGGTGACTAATATTATGGTGTAAAGGAATCACATTCACAATGCCTTGCCGAGCACTAGCGCCCGCTAGAGGGCGACATTGTCTTTTTATTCTGCCCAATGCAAGTGGCCGCTTCAGAGAAATGCTTCACTCATTTATTTCTCCCTATAAAATTATATATTTTAATATTTTTAGCTTATTATTTCATACATGGAAAAAAAACATAAACCAGGTTTGTTTTGCATTTATCTTTCCTACAGCAAAGTATCGCAGACAATAATAAAAAAAAAAGTTACATTAAATTGTAAAAAAATTTATACATTTTCTTGTATGTCTTAAAAATCAAGCTCTGCATATAGTGGTGAGAAATTTGATTCATCGAAGTGATTCTTTTGAATCTTTCGGAAGATTTTAGGCTTGACTTTAAGCTATTGAAAAAAAACAATGACAATAGACTTAATTAGGAGTTTCAATTACGTCATTATACCCCCTTTTTGTGTATAATACTAGTTAGTCATTTGCCCACATTCATAACGAGATGCCTCGTTAATTAGCCTAAATTTGTTGATGTGCTATTTGTCACCTTTATTTTCTCATACTATAGTCAGTCCTTGAAGTCAGGAAATGCCCTTCCAAAAGTGAACAACTTGAGTCAGTACATAGAGTTGATGGGAACGATTAGTTCAAAGATTTGTTCAAACCCCTTGATTCGCTCTTAGAATCATAATGCTTAGAATGAACGCACAGCCCCGCCTCTAATTGGAGGTGAATTCAGAATCCTGCAACCCCGCCTTCAGCACGCTCATGTGTCTCCTGAAGAAACTTGGGTTTTGTTTTTATACAGTCTATGGTTTTGACGCAGAAACCGAGCACAGGGTCTGTGCTTCACACAGGACTAAAGAAGCATTACACCAAGAGTTATGGAAAACTAAGCCTTCTTTAATCCAGCGCGGTGCCTGTCAACTCTATATGTAACTCCAGCTACTCTTCCTGCGTTCAAACTACTTGAGTAAAAAGAGGGAGGAGCCGCTAAAATCAACTTCAGTTCATATATTATCATAAGAAACCAGCGCCCTGCTGCTACTACAGAGCTGCTCCTCAAGAGACGAATTTGACCGATCCAGCAGTATTTGCCAACTATCAGCGGCGCGATGGGGGATTTGATCTCAACTCATCTGGACGAAGCCAAACGAGAGATTATAACAGGTAAGCGCTCTGATGGACTTGTCTGCTAACTGCGATGCTTTACTAGTTGCAAGACGTGATAGATAATCAGTCTTGGTATAAAAAATATGGTGTTGCGAAAGGGTTGCAATGCAATTTCAGTTAAGGCCAGTGCTGGGGTTTTGGGTGAAAGGGTTTACATTCTACCCCAAAAAGTAAACGTGGGATAATGAACTTTGTGCCGTTCCCGCACTAAAGAGAAAGTTTGTTGCGACGTGGCACAGTATTTCATGTTATTTTTTTATAAGTTTGAAATAACCTTGCATAAATAATAACTGTATGATTAGTAAGAATCGAAAAAAAAGCGAGAGAGAGGATTAAACTCATAATGCTTTTAGGATGTACAAGATAAACTCATAATGCTTCTCCATTAGGATGTACAAGATAAATGTGAGTTGCACTACTGTTGATAAAGAGGGTCCCCGGTTCGAACCCCGGCAAGGACAGGAGGCCTTTCTGTGTGGAGTCTGCATGGGTTAACGCTGGGTGCTCCGGTTTCCTCCCATAGCCATGAAGGTTAGGTTAATTGAACATTCTAAATTGTCCCCGGACGTGTGTGTAAAGACAAGGCTTGTGTGTGTGGATCGACTTGTGTATGGATTAACTGCTTCTCGCCATGAATATAGCCATAGATGCTGGATTGGCGTTAAGAAAGAAATAAACAAACAAACACACACACTATTGTTGATATCTTAAATAAATCATGAAAAAAATCAAATGAATTGTAAATAAATTCGTGTGGTTGACCAGGTGGCCTGCATCTCTTCAGAACTTTGTGGTCAGGTGTGGTTTGGGTGGAACGGGTTTGAGTAAATGCTGACATTCACTGTGGATACTATAGCAGAAGATTACCTACCAGTGCCAGAAGATAACTTTCGTATTTAGGAACAAATACAAATGTTAAATCACAACATATAGTACATTTATGTACAAACAAGTCATTTAACTGACTTAAATGGTCAGTTTGAATAGTTATGGGTATTACCTATGAAGTCCTATCAGCATCAAATAGCAATATGGTCAGAATAGGTTGAGATGTAATCTTTTCCATGGGCTGTTGGAGATTTTGCTTTAACGTTCAGTATTTCAAGGCTGATTTCAGTTGTTTTGTTGTTGTTTTCAACCAAAACCATTCCATTTTTGCAACCTTATTTTATAATGCAGTAAATACAGATATTTAACAGCTACAGGTGTCTGTAGAGACACTAAACCCAAATAATACAATCCTATAATAGAATCCAGGTCTACAATAAAAACGATTAAATTTATTAAAAGTTAAAAAAAAAAATCATCTGAGGGTTTTTTAAAGTTATTTTTGGATGGTTAATTTTGGAGTCCTGGTTCATTTCTGACCCTTTTAACTACTTTGTTACTTTTAACTACTGGAGAAATTTTGTATAAAAAATCTAACTAAACTCAAAGGATAATGTAAATAATCTTTTATTTGTTTTTTTTAGTCTGGAAACATCTGGCTGGGGTGTCACTGTGGGAAAATAAAAAGCACAGTTCTTGCTGCTTATAATTTTGAATCATTGTAAGATAAAATTGATACTGAGATTGATTTGTTAACTTTCCATTTTCTCTCCTTTTGCACATTTTAAGAGAAAGAACATATCAGATAAGGAATCTCAGGAATGCATGCAGAGCCTAACAGCATTAAGGAGGCTGCCTGGATGATCTGTCATACTCAACACTTAGATAACCTTTGTTCAGCAGGCCGTGTATACTTACTCTCATAAGCTAATTCATAGGGGGTGTGACTGACTTAATTTTTCAGGTTCTATAAAAATGTGTGGAACTGTAGTAGAATCTGCCTATATGCAGTCAGCTTGTCAAACAATATGAAACAATAGCCTACAGTGGGCTATTGTTTGTTGCTGACTGTATGACCTCACCTTTCTCTTGTCAGTAAAGAGGGAGTCCCCCAGTCTGAAAAGTGTCCAAGTAATGCCGAGTTCACACTGCACGATTTTCAAAGACGTCGCATCACTGTTTGTTTCACACTGAACGACTATCCGGGGTAGCATTCAGTTGTTGCTGTGTTCACACTGCACGACTTCCTGTAGTCTAGAATGAATGAAGTCATCTTCTCAAAATAGTGGGTGGGGAATAAAATGACCTCAGCACTTCCTGTCTCATATCTTTGAGTTTAAAATGTTTGACAGATTTAGTAGCTGCAAATGTTTATTTTACATTCTAAATTTATGGTATTTTTATGTTTGTTGAAGCATGGTTTTTGGGTCAGATCTTCCATGCTGAAGAGATGGTAACGTTTGAGTCAGTTTGGGAAGTAAATGACACCCCCACACCACTGTTTTGAGTAGCTGGGGGGACGTGGGGGCTCTTGCAGGAAATGCTTTAATTTAGTGTTCATGGAAGGGTGTTTCTTGGGAAGTTGTAGAGTGGAAATTTTCTAAAAACAATATGTTTGTTTATAGAACTTTATAGTGAGGTCATAGTGCACAATCCATTCAACTTCCTATAGTGTGTGTGTAGCCCCTCTCATATTGCTAACGCTAACTCATCCTCTTCTCAAGTGAACAATTCTTAGTCATACACCAAACTGACTGGAATTTAAGCAAAATGGAAGTGAGTGGGGAATTAGTCTGAAAAATCATCTGGCTGGAATGGCAGTGTCACTGTGGGAAAACAAGAAACACAGAATTTGCTTCTTATGTTGTAGGTTTAATTGGGAATTTTCCATGATGAACATCAGGCTTGCTCAATGTTGGACTCAGCACCAATGAGGCTCTCAGGACAATTAAAACAAATGATGAGCACAGCATGTTTATAAATCACATCCCGGCATGCTTCACTTACTGTATAGCAACAGATCATCAAAAAACACTGCTAAAGTATTGTGCTTGAATTTTGTTTACTTTTTTTTTTAAAAAAGGAGATGTACGGCATTGCCGCTTTGTCCTTAAACAAGGCATCTAACAATTTCCAAATTCCCATTTTATCTGCACTGTTACTAATCCCTGACAGTATTTCCATAAATTCCAGGAATTCAAAAGCTCAGTTCTCAACCAGTACTATATAATCAGGCAATATAATTTATCTAAACTGTTTGTGCGGTCAAATTCAAAACCCATTTGTTAGAAATGTTAATGGAATGTTTTATAAACTAGATGAGGAGCACATCATGTTGAAATGTTGAAATGCACCCGAGATGCTAATTTGGCCATGCCACGAAGAGGGGTGTGCATTAAAATTTCAATAATTCAGCAGTCTGCAATCAGCTATTCCACATATACCAAAGCAAATGTAATGCTGAGTGAAAAATATCATACATTAATGATCAAAGTTTTGGGGTCAGTAAGATATTTTTGGAAATAAAGTAAAAATTGTATCCAACAAATATATTTAAAATATACAGTGGGTACGGAAAGTATTCAGACCCCCTTAAATTTTTCACTCTTTGTTATATTGCAGCCATTTGCTAAAATCATTTAAGTTAATTTTTTTTCCTCATTAATGTACACACAGCACCCAAGAGTTTGGTTTCAAATAAATGCTGTTTTTGTCATCAGCAAAATCATTAGAATGATATCTGAAGGATCATGTGACACTGAAGTTATGTTCTGTAATTATGGCTGCTGAAAATTCTCCTTTGCCATCATAGAAATAAATGAACTTTTAAAATATATTAATAGAAAAAGGTTATTTTTAATGTTAAAATAAACTGTTAATTTTTTTCCTGACACAATAAAATACAAATGTATCACATTTGTGGCAGGGCCAATGGAACTGTTGGTCAATTAAAAATATGTACAAACCAGGCAGCTTAGGCACAGCCCAAGCTGCCATTACTACTTGAGAAGTGTTCAAAGAAGAACATTGTGATATGTAACTGTAATGCTGTCAGCATTATTTCTGTGCAATTATAGAAAATTACCCTTGGGAAGTGTGTCAACCTATCAAAATCAAGAATTCAGGTAGTACTCAGGATGATCCATGATCATGCTCATCTTGAAGGAATCAAAGAGGACCATGATCCAAGTGTTTTGGGATTTCCTGCTGTGAGCTCAACTAGACAAGCCTGAATGACTCCAGCAGACCATGTTTGTATGAATGTAACAAACAAAGGAAAGATGCAGTCTTAGTCCTTACAAAGACTTTTCTGTTTGCACTGTTTAAGTGTAATTGAGTTGCTCTGTGGTTATAGTTTGTTCCATTGGCTAATGAAGTGCAAGCAGTATCTTCAGCGTGAGACTTCGGAGTCTCTCTTTGAAGTGGCTGTTAAGCGGTAATGCTAACTTGATTTGTTCTTGAGCTTGTAATGAAATTAAAAAGGAACAAGGCATGGCACCAAGTATCACATGAGACTCATTCAGTGAGTGACTCATAAACAAACAGCACACACACACATACACAAATGCTCTCAGCCTTGGAGAGATTCACATGAACATGCACATGCCCTCTATCTTGTGGTTTCTTCCCGACCCGGGGCCTAGTTCATAACCATTGTTTGCATTCAACCTCTCAAAGAAATGTCTTCTGTTAGCACCCTTTTTTATTTGAAATACATTCTGACATGTATAGTAATGTGTGAAGTCTTTCCATGCATCGTATATGCTGCAAGTCTCCTATGGTCATGAACAACTTGACATTTCCAGGCCTGGAGAGATTCTTTGGTCATGTTACCTTTTTCCTTCCCAGAACTTCCATAGCATATTCTTGTTGTCAGTACCAGGATCTGAGCTCCCAGATTTCCCTCTCAAGAGCTTTCACTTCGTCCGCTCTGACATGGACACATTCCAAAGAAACTTCCTTTTCCTCTTTCCCCACCCCCCTGAAGGCCAGCTGCCCCCTGTGTGGTCGGCATGATGGTGTTGTAATTATCCTCACTAGTGGAACTGCTCTTTAAGTGTCTGTCTCCCAACCTCCACATTACCAAAGCAGAGCTTGGAAAGATTTCTTTCCCACCTTCAGCTTCATGCACATTACTGAGATGTTTGTTTTAGTGTCGAAATCAGTTACTGAGAAAAGCAAGCTTCGTTCGTTGGATTTGTGATGAGATGGGGGATTGTGAAATTTTGTGTCAGGAATGATTTGGCATGGCAGCAGATCATTGGGGATCTGCCTAAGGGTGTTTGTAAAAGATTGATGCCTGATCAGTGTGCAAACAATGGTGCAGCAACAACTGCACAGCCCTAACAGTCAGCTCTGTTCCCACCATCACTGTCTGTACGTGTATAACTACACTACCCATAATCCTGAAATGGGCAGTGTCTTTAAAGGTGCAGTATAGGTGATTGTCTTTAGAAAAATTTTTGTTATGCTGGCTGAAAGTCTCTTCACATCCCGATAGCAATCATTAAGTTAAGTGGTCTAAATGTATTTGTGTATTTATATATTCTGTGGAAGGCGTAGGACCAAGAAATGTTCGTCCAATCAAAACGCTCGTTCTGAGCATTTTGATTGGCTTTCCTACCTGCCTGTCAACATGTGTATTTGCATACCTCTGAGCACCCGGTTCGCGCAGACAGGATACGTCATCATCAGCGCTTTCACGTACGATGTGCAGACAGAGCGATAATGGCAGGCAAACATCAACAACCTGATCTTCCTTCGTATTGTAATACTTTTACTAACTGTACTATAAAGTTTTCTCACCAGTGAATGACATATGATGTATTGTAGTAATGTTGTCTCTGGTCGTCTGGTCTGTTCGCGTTCATGCATTCAGGGGGCGTGGCTTTGGACAGCGATTTGCAGGGAGGGTGGGACGTTCGCTTTCAGTGCTATCAGGCTAAAGTTAGCATTTTCCAAGATCTCCTACTGCTCCTTTAATATTCAGACAAGTTGCTATTATAGAAGTGAGTTTTTGTTTCAAAACAAAGTTTGTAGTTTTGTGATTCATCAGGTGCTAAAACAATGCAAATAAACAACACATGCAAATAATTGTTTATAGACTATTATAGTATTTATTAATACATTTTAAATTGGCTTTATTTTTTGTAATTTTGCTATGTTCTTTCGTCATTTTTGTTTAGTAATTTTAGTACTTTCTCATTTAATTTCAGTTAGTTTCCGATGCAAAATTCACATTTTTATTTATTTGTTTAAGATTTATTTTTGATATTTTTTGCCTTTATTAGGATAGGACAGTATATTAGGGCATAGTGGAGAGAGAGAGAGAGCCAGGACTCGAACTGGGGACGCCCGAAGAGCAGTGGTGCTATATGTCAGCACGCTGCCCACGAGGCTATTGGTGCCGACATTTTTAAAGTGTACGTTTTTCATAAAATATTTGTATTTTATTTATTTCAGCTTTATTTAAATTAGCACAAGCGTTAGTTTTAGTTAACAGTAACAACACTGCAGTAGGTTCAATTCATATTTCATAGCTTTCTTGGCAAGTAAGATCATCACGTATTTCCCATCGCTTCTAATATGGTACTTTTTAAAACAATGCAGATGGTCAGGTTGACCTTATTCTGAGCCTCCTAGTCTCCTTTTTCACATTCCCCTCTGTTAAGTGCTGGCTGCACAACTGCCTAATGGCTTTAGCAGTTCATTTAATTACATATTCTGGCTTTATGTGGCAAATGTGATAGATTGAGAGTTGGTCAGGAGAAATCATAAGCCGAGCTCCACAGACTTTTAATTTCTGCAGTGTAGACCGTACACATGCAGAGAGGGAACATTTTAGGGTGTTCCTACATGTGTGCATTTGACTTGGCAGAGTGAAGTATGTAAATGCTATACGTCAGGCCTGTTTATAATTTGCTTTGATGTTTGAACTTGAGCGTTTAACTGTATGGATCTGATTTGTTTGAGTCTCACCCTGTATGAAACTTAATTTTTATCAGTCATAGCAATCATATATAACCTTGAAATATCCCTTACTGTTATTCCAGTTGTATGTTTATTTTAGGAACTGGAGCTATTTTTAATGTGCAGGTGATTTCACTGACCTTTCTTAAAGGGTTAGTTCACCCAAAAATGAAAATTAGCCCATAAATTACTCACCCTCAAGTCATCCTAGGTGTATATGACTTTCTTCTTTCAGACGAATCCAGTCGGAGTTATATTAAAAATGGTCTTTGATCTTTCAAGCTGTTTAATGCCACTCAGCGGGTGTTGCATGCATCAGTCCAAAAGAAGTTAAATAAAAAGCGCCCATCCATAAAAAAAAGTGTCTCACACGGCTCCGGGGGGTGAACAAAGGCCTCCTGTAGCGAATCGATGCATTTTTGTAAGAAAAATATCCATATTCAAAACGTAATAATCACTTTAATCTAGCTTGCGCCAACAGTCCTACACGGAAGCAGCTCCAGGCGGATGACGTATGAGGTCGGCGTTGCGCATGCTCTTGTGAGTCTCGTGAAAACCAACGTTTGTTTACAGGATCAAAGGAAGCAAAGTTTCCTTACTTTAGCAAAGGAAAACCAGTCTCCTCTTGGCTTATATCGAAATCCTCCGACATTCTTCTACAAATCCTCGTTTTGTGTACTTCTAATAAGTGACCGGTTTTGTTTTGATCTCGCCCCTG
>NW_015648536.1:49070-65452 GCF_001515625.1 Sinocyclocheilus rhinocerous
GCGTTGCGCATGCGCTGGTGAGTCTCGTGAAAACCAACGTTTGTTTACAGGATCAAAGGAAGCAAAGTTTCCTTACTTTAGCAAAGGAAAACCAGTCTCCTCTTGGCTTATATCGAAATCCTCCGACATTCTTCTTTACAAATCCTCGTTTTGTACTTCTAATTAGTGACCGTTGTTTTGTTTTGATCTCTCCCCTGCGCTTCCGCGTTCGTCACTTCCGAGCGGCGCATGCGCAAAGCCGATGTCTTACGTCATGCTCCCGGAGCTGCTTCCATGTACAACAGTGAGCGCAAGCTAGATTAAAGTGATTATTATGTTTTGAATATGGATATTTTTCTTGCAAAAACACATCGATTCGCTACAGGAGGCCTTTGTTTTGTTTTGGTTTTTTTGTTCCATTTCCCTTAGTCTTTCCAAGAGACTGAATGCCTCCAAAGTTTTACAACAAGCCCTACATAGTCATTTGGACAACATCCCGCCAGAAAGCAGTCAATAATGGAGCTGTCTTTGTTCTTGTGCCAACTGCAGCGTTGATCTGCTTTTACATGCATGTGAAGGACAAAGCAGTGAAGCTCAAACATTGTAATCCCCTCTTCTGATCAGATACATGGAGCTTGGCGTGAATTGTTGTTAATGTTTAATGCCCATTGATTCATTGTACCGTAACTATCTGTTGTAGGCCTGCAGTGGCCTACAATATGTAAAATCTTAATGGAACTGCCTTTCACATAATATATATATATATTTTTATTGCTGCGTTTGCATAACTTTTTATCAGTGTTTTTTTATTATTATTATTATTATTATTATTATTATTATACAGAATGTTTAATTTTATTATTCATTTATGTTTTATTTGAGTTAAGTTATTTGGCTATAGTAGTACACTTACTATGGAAACCTACCAGGCAAGCATGATATGACTTGGAAGGGAATATCAGAGTTTTAGAAAAAAAGGCTGTTTAAGCGATTATGTCATGCTAATATATATTTCACAAGGGTTTTGATCATATTTGGTATGTGCATATTTTATACAGTACCAGTTCTTCCTTTAACTCTAGGTGTATTTAAAGATTTGTTTTTTCTTTTTGATTAAGTGTATTTTTGCGAACTAATGGACTGATCGAGATTATTGTTTGGAATATGAAAACATTATTTTTACGTTAGACATTTATAACTTTTTAATTTCTAACTTATCTGTAATATAATACTGTTTGTAATGTATAATAATCATGCTGGTGGTTTGAGTTCTATGTATGTTCATTAATTGTGTGTGTGTGTGTGTCTTAGCACGGACAGGGGAGCTGATGGGAGAGTTTGGTCGGCTATATGAGCAGCAGTATGCAGTCGCTCTCTTTAACAAGATGCGCTTTGACATTGAGGGTGGAGGAGGACCTCAGAATCAGCTCCTGCATAGGAAGGTAAAGCCCTTTTCTATTCCTCTTTTTCAGCCCTATTTGTCTTTTTTTTTTTTTTTTAAAGGTGCAAGTGAAACTAATTAAATCAGGGTTATTTCTCATAGGCCTGGTGGTCTGTGATGTCGAACCAGATTGGAATTGGGGAAAAAATTGATATGTTTGAAAACGCATAGATTTGTTTATTTAGTATTATCACAGTATGACCCTTTAAAGTTGAGTTTGTACACTGTTACAAATTAAGTACTCCCAGTCTTAACATCTCTCTACATAATGTATAATTAGGTGCTGGGTCCTTACTGAAAATAGAGGGACAACTGTCTCTTTCTCACTGTCTCTCTGCTTAAACCGTACCTTATTTGAACCACATTTCAATTCTTGTGTTTCTTAGGTGCCTCTAAAGAATAAGTCCATCTTCTCAGGTGCTTTGTTCCAGTATCTAGAAGAGAACAAAAAATGGAGGAATCGTTTTCTCTTTATTCCTGACTCCTACAACATCAACTATTATGAAAACAAACAGGTAATGAGTGTAATAATACAAAATGCAAAAAATTGGAATTGACTGATAATCGTCCATCCTAAAGGCACCATTAACCATTTGATGATTCCAGAAGTTTAAATGAATAAATGTGTTTTAATTATTTTTTTAAATATATTTTTTTATTTAGTCATTTATTCATTTGAAATAAAACGGCTTTCTTTATCTGTTTCTTTTCATTTAGGCTCATGACAGAGGGCTGCATCCTAAAGGCACCATTAACTGTGCTGGCTACAGGGTCCTGACCTCTATGGAAGAATATCTCGAGCTCCTTAACACCAGCCTACCAGGTCAGTCTGAAGGAGTGAGAGGACAATGAAAAAGACAGATGGAAAAACCTCAGGGAGGAAGAGAGTTCTTAAGGAATTTTCCCAAAGGAAAGCTATACTAGTGCTGGGTGGTATGACCAAAAATTTATATCACGGTATTTTTCAAAATTATACCGGTTTCACGGTACATGACGGTGTATTTTTTTTTTTCATGCATGACCGGGTGTTAACCATATTTTCCACTGATTGAGTAAACACCGGTATTCGGTATGAACCGGTATACCGCCCAGCACTAAGCTATACTCTATAAAACTAAGCAAAAGTTACTGGTTACCTGGCTTTTACTAGCGTCATGTTGTCATGGCAGAGAAGTTGAAAGATTAGATAACTTTACAGTCAAGGTCAGTAAACGACTCTATCACACAAGACTCATGTGAACATGTAGAATGTTTAAGTCATGTGGTTATGACATTTAAAACCAAATATTTATTACCTGTGTACTCCCACTGTAAGTGCCATGCTATAATAAAAAAAAATTTTTTGTGTGTGTTGAACTTGCAGCCTTTCTTTTAAATAAATGTAGAGTAGAGTTTAGCCAGAGTCTAGATAAGAAATGATGAAATGGAATGTAAAGTAATGGGCTGTGATCTTTGTATGTTGTGCAGCTGTATGACTATGGAGATCTTCTCATAAGGCCGCTTTTAATAGAATATTGAATCATGTAACATGCGTTTTGCAGGTGTAAAAGCTAAAGTTGGCAGTTCTCCATTCCTGAAATGTGCGACGCAGTTTCCCCTCATCCTCTGGCATCCTTATGCTTGTCACTACTATTTCTGCGTGGTGACGGAGAAGGAGCAGCAAAAGTGGAACGCTGTCTTTCAAGACTGCGTCAGGCACACCAACAATGGTGAGTATTAGCAAAGTCCTTTTAAGACAAGTCATGTCACTCGGCGGCCATCTTTGAAACGCCTCTTGGGCATGCAAGTGCAACTCCTATCTCTTTGAATGGGGAAACATCAAATTCTCCAAAACTGTTCACTAAGCTTACAATTAAATTTCATATTTGAAATCACCGAGGAAATCTGAAAACGACTGTGTCATAAGTGTTGTTACGTTTGCTCAAATAGCGTTATAAAAAGCTTATTTTTCAGGCTAGATCAGCCAGTGCGCATGCGCAGTCCTAAGCGCACGTCTCAGAACGCTGACTGTTTCTATAGCAACCGGGACTTCTAACAGCAGCTGCAGTGACACTCTGACTTTACGGATTAGCGATTGGCTCTTTCATTCAGAAGGCGGGGCTTCCTGCGATTGAGCGGCCATATTGAGCGTTGCATTTTTCCTCATTCAAAACTATACGAGTGACACGTCTTGGGTATTCTATAGTCTTTGTGATTAACCCTGTTCTTAAAAACAGCCGTGCTAGTGTCCACGTTCCCCTGTCTCTTTAACACCCAGACACACATTTAAGGCATGACTCGTTACTTCAGGTAATCGGCTTTCATTACAGTGATTGTTATTCTGTTGTTTGTGAGGATAAGCCGCTTTCAGACTTGCTCGATTTCATAAATCAGCTCTTTTAGACATCACTTTATCAAAAAGGAAACTCGAGCGGAACGTTTGGCACGGTTGATGGTATTCATTTGGCCTGTTTGATAATAGAAAGAATTTTGCCGCTCAAGGCTGTAAAAAGAGTCAGATGAGATCATAGGGAAAGCTGGAAATTCATTCTCTGTGTGTGAGCTCTATGACTGTTTATTCTGTAGAGCTTCTGTAACTTTATATAATTAGCAGAAATTATAGTATTTCACTATAAATGTCACTTTCTGTGTTTTGTATATGCCCATTAAATAAAATGTGATTTGAGCAGACCTTTATTTGTTGCATAATTCTAGTCAAAGTCAATTCCCAGGCTGGACGTGTATGTGTTGCGCAAAAATCTTGGTTGTATTTCTTGACGATATGCTTGGATTTAAGTTTACAAATCTTAGTCAAGTATTTGCTCATGTAAAAATAGTTACACCATGCCTAGGGCTATCAGAAAGTTCATTGTTACTGTGAGAGTTTCGCTCTTTCACAGTGATGTCATTGTTAGATTATTTGATATGCTGTTTGTCAGGCCACTCAAACAAGAGTATACTTGTCTATTGAAGTGTGTGTTAAGATTGTCCCAACTTATTATGGTTTTGTCACCTGTTATTATACACGGTTGAAAAATGTTAAATTTATTGTTAAAAAATTGCATTACATTACTAGAAGTTAACTCGAAAAAATAAAATAAAAATACTGTGCCAATGTTTTCGCCATTGTGGGACGGCATTGGTGCCTGTACAGTATATTTTACAATTTGTAGCCATACATTGATTTATTTAAGTAATATAATGTTAAAGGGGTCATATGATGTTGCTAAAAAGAACACTATTTTGTGTATTTGGTGTAATGAAATGTTTATGCGGTTTAAGGTTCAAGAAACACATTATTTTCCACATACTGTACATTATTGTTGCTCCTCTATGCGATTTTTACAAAGCTCATCGGTCTGAAAAAGCGAGGTGTGCTGTGATTGGCCAGCTATCCAGTGCGTTGTGATTGGCCGAATACCTCAAGCGTGTGACGGAAATGTTACGCCCCTTACCATACTGTGATGATGCCCTGTCTGGCCGGAGCAACGAGACAAAAACATTAAAACCAATTATAAATGACATATACTGTCTTCTTACGCGTTGCATCGCGCCGCGTAAACATAAAACCATGTCTGCATTTGTGATCGGAGAAATGACAAACAACAAGCGCTACTTTACACTGCTCAAAACTCACGTTTGAATCGTCAGTGGCAAATTCTTTAATATAAAAATCGTACTGCATATAAAAACGCATATAAAAACAGCCGGCATTGTAGTCTACTCTCCCAGGATCAGGAAACAGTGACCAGTTTACACTGGCCACCATCAGGGTACCACATGACGCTAAAATAACGCAATAAACATACAATGTAACTTAAAACACCATGATGTACATTAATAATAACAAAAATAAGAAGAAACTAAATTATTTATACAAAATATAATGTCACACAGGAACTTTTGGGAATGTCGTTTCACTGTAAGTTATGTGGTAATTCATAGTTTTTACTTCTACAAACAATAAAATAAACGGTAATATACAGTAAAAGTACATATAATGGGATTGTTAAACCATTTGGAGTTTTTTACTGAATATGGTAAAGTAATTTTCACTGTTTCACTGTAATTCTTAGTTTTTACTTCCACAAACAATAAAATAAACAGTAGTTTACAGTAAAAGTACATGCAGTGGGATTGTTAAATCATTTGGAGTTTTTCACTGAATATGATAATGTTCACTATTTTCACTGTAAATGAAAAGGTAATTCATAGTTTTTACTTCCACAAACAATAAAAAAAGTAGTTTACCGTAAAAGTACATATAATTCGATTGTTAAACCATTTGGAGTTTTTTGCTGAATATGGTATTTAAAGTTGGCTGTTTTTTACTGTAGCATTCAGTCTAATTATACTTAAGGTATTGTACTGTAGTTGTTGGGTGTGAGGTGGTTCTCTATGTCTCATAGACTTCTTATGATGGCTTCCACAGCTGTTTTCTCTCCGCTGTAGTCCAGATTCCAGAGTGGTCACAGCTGGGGCTGTCAACCCATAATTCAGTTTGGATGGGAGGCTGCCGAGAGGGACTGCACACTTGCGGCGAGGGCAGTAATGTCCCCTGGGGTATTAAGGCGGCCATCTGAAAGCGTGTGTGTGTGTTAGAGTTAGCCAAATCCCTGCTGCGTGTAGTATGTTCTGAATGCAAGCACATTTGCAGAGCCTTTTTCCCAAATAAGGGATGGTTCAATTCTGGTTAAGTTCTTTGCTATTCATTAGTCTGTTTTAGGGCTGGACAATAATTCAATATCAATATGTATCGCGATATAATTTTTTTCAATAACGGTGATAAGATTTTTAAACACATTTCCGATATTTCGATATACATTACCAGTGTTTCCCATACATTGATTTATTTGTGCCGTTTGACTTCGTTGAATAAACATGAGCACTGCACGTTTCAAAATCAAAAAATGTCGCGGGTGTTTTATATAAATGTATCTGTGAAGGGAACCGACTGTCTTCAGAAAAGTTTCGATGGCATTTTCATTTGATCTGATAAAGAAGCGTTCATGAGCGGAGCTGCTTTGATTACAGCCATTACTGGAGAAACCGCTAGTTCTATCACTCTAAAAGCGCCTCCTGCTAGCAGAGCATGAGTTTTCATTTTAAATAAGCCCGTCTCCAGCAACATTTCCAGTTTTTGTTGTTCAATTTTTTTGTTTTCTGCAGCGACTCGGAGCACTTCGTGATATCAATTTTGGCCATATCGTCCAGCCCTAGTCTGTTTAAGATGTTCCCTGACATATTTAAAATATGTTAGACTGTCGTTTTCCATTCTCGCTGTTTAATAAGAAGATTGGCTGTTAGTGGAGACTGTGCGCTTCTAGAGAGGTGACCGTGACCATTTTGACATTACAAAGAATCAATTTTTTTTCTCTCTGTGTTTATCACAGACACTAATAGGAGTGGATAGGTGATAGGTGAAGCATGCAGTAAACCGTAGTGCTTAATTTCTGGAATTTATCTAAACGCCGTGCTCAGTTCAGTATCTGTATTGATTGCTTTTAACAGCAGAACAAACACTCTTTGTAGTGTTATGTAACTTTGGTCTGATTCATTGGTTGAAAAGATGTTGTTTCTGTGAGTATGTACCTGGTCACCATGGCAGTTTAAGGCAAGCGCTGCAGAAGGAGTGTAGGTTTATTTAATTTATTTTTTATAAGTTTACGTAATTTGTAAATGGCTGTTATTCATAATTTGACCACTGATGTGATTACCCTTCCCTTTTACCTGTAAAGATCACACGTTCATTATGTAAGTACTGTTATTATGTTAAGTACTGTACTGGTACGGAGTCATAATTTTGTGAGCTTGTGAATGGCAGTGTTTCCTGCAACACTTTTAGCATTGCTGTTAAATCTACTTCGCCACACCAAAAATAATCGTATTAAATCCAAGTTGTGTAAATGAGTTTGCAGTTCAAATTTAATGTGAAAAGCTGATGACAAGAAGTCATGTCTTTTTATTGAGGTGTCTGATTCACAACTCACAACTAAAATTTAATTTGAGCCAGTTCTTTTTAGTAAATCAGAAACATAAAATTCAGCCAGTGTGGTCTGATTCATGGACAAATGACTCTGAGCCAGTTCTTTTAATGGTTCAAAACTCATTAGTTACTGGTTTAATCTGAAAAATCCACCTAATGAATTTACTTACTGAACTTATTAATATCAGTGATTTCTGTCGCAAAGTAAAGCAGATTTGGAGTTTTGAGTATTTAAAGCTTAAATCAGTACTGATTAAGCATATGACACCATGATGTAAAATATATACATTTATCTAAAAATATATTACATTTTAATAGACATTACATGTGAAATATAATATAATATAATATAATGGTTTAAAACAAATTGGTGTAAACAAAATTATTTCCTAGTCAAACCAGGATACTTTTTATTTTTAACCTGACCATCAATATAATATTTAAATGTAGTTAAGTAGACGTATTACGGAGACCCTAAAGGGACATGGTGGTGGAAAAAAAAATCGGGGTGGGTGGAAAATTTTTTTTTTTGCATTCTCTCGCAAAATTTTGCATTCCCCCGAGAAACTTTGCGTTCCCTCCCAAAACTTTTGCGTTCTCTCGCAAAACCAGTTGAGTTCGAACAAACACTTCCCGTTTACTTTACAGCTTGTAAGTTAGTGGTTCATACAGCTCATATGTTCACAATGGAGCGGTTCATAGTTTTATTTTAAACTTGGATAAAGTTTAAAATGCAGTCAGCTTTGCTTATAGTTTAAGGCACGGTTTTAGGACATTCTAAAACGCTTAATGTGGCTTAATGTACTATAGTAGTGACATTGAAATCGGGGTGGGTGGAAAATATTTTTTTTTGCATTCTCTCGCAAAATTTTGCATTCCCCCGAGAAACTTTGCGTTCCCTCGCAAAACTTTTGCGTTCTCTCGCAAAACCAGTTGAGTTCGAACAAACACTTCCCGTTTACTTTACAGCTTGTAAGTTAGTGGTTCATACAGCTCATATGTTCACAATGGAGCGGTTCATAGTTTTATTTTAAACTTGGATAAAGTTTAAAATGCAGTCAGCTTTGCTTATAGTTTAAGGCACGGTTTTAGGACATTCTAAAACGCTTAATGTGGCTTAATGTACTATAGTAGTGACATTGGAGGCCCAATTCAGTATTAATAAATACTATTAATACTAATAACAATTGTAATATTAATAACCTTAATAATAGCATTACTATCAGTAAAGCAGATAGCCATGAATGCAACGTTAAGCTTTCTCCCCCATAGAAAACCGTTAGGCTATAGAAAACGTTTAAGGGAGGCTAATGGACGAAGACGGTATAAAACCAAAATATGGTACACAGTTTATTAATAAAATATAGCCTATTATGCACAAAGCAGACAAGCCCAGAATAACTATAAACAAGCCAAAACCTAATTTAAATCGAAACTGAAACATACCTCTCTCATTCAGCACAAATCCAAATGTTTCCATATTCGCAATGTATTTGAAGCTAAACCATTATTTAATAAATTAACTGGGCTTTGTACGTTCCAATAACGACGGGGGAAAAAAAATCATAATGAATAAAAATGTGCCGCACTGGAGTGGATCACGCTGTAAGGCACAGACTATAATACAGACTATTTAAATTGACTGTGTAACATTTTGTCTGTATTGATGATTCTATGTTTTATTTTAATAATGAACAGGCTGCGCTGTTTGCAATGAATATATGCGCATGAGGCGACGGCACGATCAAATTGCTGAAACATAAAATAGGCTGCTCCGTCACTTACAGTAGGGCATAATTCAAAAGTGTTAGCAGTTTAAAGATTCAATAATATAAAAGATTATTAGATCAATTTTATAAAGCGAACCCTGTTACGTTCTTATTTCACTCTGGAACCTACGAGAATGCAATTTTCCCTGAATATCCAAAAGACTACAAATGTGGCATTGATTTTTATATAACAGTTCAACAAAAAAGGCAATATTAAGTGTACATTTTAATTTTTTTACATTTAAAATGTAGCCTACTTTTTAAATGCAATATTGTCAATATTGTTTGTTATATTTTACAACGAAATAATAGTTCCATCGAAATCCGCAACAGAACTGGTGTGCATCTCCAAGCAGCAGTGGTGCTTCATTAGTGAATGAATCTGCAGCTTTGAATGATTCGGAGAGTCAGTACTGATTAATAACCCATTCATAACTACAACCATTTGCTTCGTTACTGTACCGCTTGGTCATAAGTGACTTGCCGCCACCTACTGGCGATTTTAGTTTTGAATCTACAAGTATCACTTCGTTTTGCCATCATTTATTGCTTTATTTATTATATTAATAATGTGTACACTTTATGGAATGTTAAGAATATGACATAAAACATGACATACAATTAATAAGGCTAAAAAATCTTTGTCTCTATAATGGTTAGAAATGTTAAGCGTGGTTTTCTATGGGGAAACGCTTATGCAATTCAGCTCATATGGGCTCATCTGCTTGCATGTACACAGAATATAGCCTATTTTTAATAATTTCTATAGCATATTTGGTCTTTTTTATCACTGTCTTCATTAAGCCGCGTTTTCTTTATGGGAGGAAAACGCTTCTGTTCATTTTCTGGGCTTACCTGCTTTCATGTATAATTTATTATTAAACTGTATACCGAATTCGACCTTTTTATGCCACTGTCTTAGTCCATTAATTAAGAGTTTTCTTTCTGTGGGGGATAAGCTTTTAACGTGCAATTTACCGGGCTACGTTCTTATTCTGGGCTATTCTGCTTGTCTGTATGTTTATTAATAAGAATATCTGAAACGCGTTGATTTTTACAAAGCTCATCGATCTGAAAAGCGAAGTGTGCTCTGATTTCAATTTTTCCTTTCTCTTTGGAGTGTTACAAGCTCTTGGTGCATAAAGAAGATCTGTAAAGTTGCAAAGACTAAAGTCTCAAATCCAAAAAGATATTCTTTATAAAAGTCAACCACGCCTACCTAAAACGGCTCGTTCTAACACGCCCCCACATACCTACGTCACGATCTGGGAAAATTTGCATAACGCCGCCCAAATGTTAACGCAAAGAAAGAAGGCGTAACTTTAATTCTCACTGTAGTATTGTTGACGCTGCAGCCATGTCGTGAAGACGCTGTGTGCTTCGTTGTGAAAGCGAAACTTGGCCTTCCAAAAGAGGACAATATCTGCTTCGTCATGCCTGGAGCTGATCCGTGCTGGTAACTGAGGAAATACATCAACATCGCGCTGTGCATCGCCGGATCGGCTTTCACCGTGGACAAAGCGGAGTCCAGCCCGCCTGAGCTCACTCTATCCCAGCCTCAGCGCACGCTAAGCCGGGGCTTCCCCTCACGCTAGGCCGCTGTGTTTTTCGTTGTGAAAGCGAAACTACTTTGTTTGGCCTTCCAAAAGAGGACACAACTAGAAATCAGTGGTTGAGTTGTATTTACAACACTGTTCCAGAACAGGTTAACCCAAATATTCAGATGTGTGCAGCGCATTTTGCGGAGGATGAGGACTGTTTCATGTGAGAGTAGCCTACAATGCTGGTGTCTGTTTCTATAAATTGGGGCAGTTCCAACTTTGCAAGGACAGTCTGGCGCTTCTGACTCACAGCCTGTAAGTACGTTTTTTATATTTAAAGAATTTGCCACTGACGATTCAAACGTGAGTTTTGAGCAGTGTAGAGTAGTGTTTGTTGTTTTTCCGATCACAAATGCAGACATGGTTTTGTGTTTACGCAGCGCGATACGCAACGCGTAAAAAGACTGTATAAGTCATTATAATCAGTAATTATGTCCCCACTGGATGCAACAAATGACTCGTTTATAATGGGTTTTAATGTTTTTGTCTCGTCGCTCGCTTGTCTGTATGCTTTATTAATAAGGTATGTACTGAATTTAGTCATCCAGTGGTTTAGCAACGTCGTTTTGGAATGTCCCAAAACTGTGCCTTGATAAGCATGCACTGACTATTTCGTCCAAGTTCAAAATAAAACTCTATGAACCGCTCCGTTGTGAACGTATGGAGCTGTATGAACCACTACAATCTGTAAAGTAAACAGGAAGTGTTTGTCCGAACTCAACTGGTTTTGCGAGAGAACGCAAATATCTTTGCGAGAGAATGCAAAAGTTTTGCGAGGGAACGCAAGTATCTTTGCGAGGGAATGCAAAGTTTCTCAAGAGAACACAAAAAATCTGAAAAAATTTTTTTCCTCCCACCCCAAATTTTTTCACTCACTCTCATTTTTTTCCCACCACCATGTCCCTTTAGGGGCTCCGTAACTAATGTCTCTTTCTTTATTTGATATTATATGACTCTAACAGAAGTTTTTTTATTTCTTGGGCACTGTGAATTTATTTGTCACAACATCTGCTGAGAATTAAAGCATCTAAATTGAAAACATGAGCCAGGCACATGTCTTCGATATGGTTGTGGGTGAGCATTGTGTCAGAACTGTGTTGGTTCAAATTCCACTTCTCCATAAAGAGCTAAATGGGGTGTGTAACTTAATATATTATATTGCCTATAACAGCTCATCGGTGTCTTAAAATGTGTCAGGACATTAGGAACATGCAGTGATCCAATAGGATGGTGTTATTCTGTGACTGGATGCCCAGAGGAGTAAACCCAAGCGTGCATGAACAGAGTAAGATCAGGGCTGGATCCTGACAAGTCACAGCATGTTTTTGGAATTGCATCATTTACATGTACAGTGTTTAAAACCACTTAATTATAAGGCTGTTGGAGAAACCCATGCATTTCTACTGTACTATACTAGATGTTGCAGTAAGTATCCTGGCTTGTTGAGTTCTGCGGGCTCGTGCTGTCATGAGCAATCTGTTTGTACTGGTGGCCCAGTAAAGTCTGGAATGCAAGGGCAATTTAACCATGCTGTCCGTTGTTTTGTTCGTCTGATTTTCCCCGTGTGATTTTTGGCTTGGGCGAGAGAGGCTTTAAAAGGAATAGTTCAACCAAAAATGAAAGTTTGCTTTAATTTACTCACCATCGGGCCATCCATGATGTAGATGAGTTTGTTTCTTTTTTTGGAATAGATCTAGAGAAATGTAGCATTACATCTCTACATTGGATTCTCTGGACTTCTGCAGTGAATGGGTGCCGTCAGAATGAGGGCTGATTAAAGACACAACTAATCCACATGATTAAGTCCATCAGTTAATGTCTTATGGAGTGAAAACTTTGTGTTTGTAAAAAGAAAATACATTATTAAGATGTTTTTAACTTCAAATCTTTGCTTCAGACTAAAATGCTTTCTCTATCTCATCTGAAATCATTACAGATCAAGCACATTTTTACAAGCAAAATCAGTTCTAAACAAACATGTCGGTAGATTTGGATGTGACAGCACAACAGGGGAGGGACTTTTTTACTGGAGGAAGTGTTATGGATTTTGGCCAGAAGTGACCGTTTAAAGTCAAAATGCCTTGATGGATTTGTTTCTTACAAACGTGCAACTTTTCTAGATGTTAATTGATGGACTGAAGTCTGCTTGTGGATAGTTGTGATGTTTTTATTAGCTGTTTGGACTCTCATTTTGACGGCACCCATTTACTACAGAGAAAACATAGATGAGCTAGTGATGTAAAGCTAAATTTCTCCAAATAATTTATGTCTTGGATTGCCTGAGACTGGATACATTTTCAACAAGTTTTCTTTTTTCTTTTATTCTTTTCATGTCTAAAAAGGAGCAAAACAGCTTCTGCGTATGTCACAAACCTTACTTAATTCTGTTATTTATGGTCATGAGATGGCCTACACAAAGTTGCTAGACTGTGTCTCAAGTCCTACAGAGATTTATAATGTATATGGTGCATGTCAGCCTTGGGAGAAGGTTTTATTAGGCAGCTGAACAGGTTTACAGGCATGTTAATGAATTAAGTCCAGGTGGTTTAAAACCTCTCCAGTGTCCAGACACAAAGTTGCTCTTTGAAAGCCTATTGAATGTCATTTTAAAGGCCTTAGATTGACAACCTGACAAAAGCTACACAAATATGCGTAAACAGTCAGAATAATTTGAATTCCTCCTGTACAATGAGTATTTATGCACAGTTACATTACGACTGAAAGGGATACAAATGTGAAACCTCAAAGCTTGAACTTAGCCTAGTGTTATCCAACCTAAGTCTCATGTTGTGCAAGGTATTTATCAGCTCATTGGTGTGTCAGGGTTATTAGGGTGTGTAAAGAGGATTTTTTTTTTCTTCACCAAAGATCCTCATTTTTCTCTCATTGTACTTTTATCATCTGGTGTTTTTGGACTGACTTAAGATCAGTTGTTTTTACGGTGACCGTGCCAGAATAAGCAACCCGTTACGCTTGGTCTCTAGTTTTTGCATAACACTTCTCAGGTTATCCCCAGATGTTCATAAATGCTTTTTCTTTTCTTTTCTTTTCTTTTCTTTTATTTCTGTGCCAGAATAAGTGACTCATAATATATGTTCTCTTGTTTTTGTTAACACCTCTCCAGTTCTTCTTTTGTGTTCATGAATATACTTATTTTACATTTATTTTATTATTTTACTTTACTTGTACTTTATTTGACTATGCCTGAATGAACGACCCATAACCCTTGTTTTCGCATAACACTCTCTGGTTCTCTCTGCACGTGTTCATAAACATGCTTGCCCATGTGTGCATGCACTCACAAAAGCGTCAAGCTGTGCTGATGTGGAGTGCTGGACTTCCTGCCTGTTCTCCTCCAGCCCCCCACACCCAGCCTGCTCAAACTTCCTCTCTTTGTAAGGGTTCAAGCACTCGTGCACACATACTGTATGTACAGGAGGCTTTTACAATAAGTGTGTCATCATAACTGACATATAGATATGAAGCCGATTGTCAGAGCACCGAACTCGAGATAGCTTGTCTTCAAATTGTGTTCGATTCACACATCAGATACATCATTTCTCTAAGACTCGTCAGTATACTGCGGTAACTATGGCATTGTTTAGGGAAATACCATGGTAACTGATGAGGCAATGCTTCTTGTTTACCACGGTGACCAAAGCAGATTGAAGTCTGTCTGTGGTTTGATGGGAAAATATGATTGTGAGATGTGCCTGTGGGTGTGTATATATATATATATATATAAGATATCCGCTCTCTTTCATTTTTTTGTCACTTGGTCTTTTCACTTCTCTAAATCAAGAGGAACTGTGCCATGTTATGATGTCATTAGAAATTAATAACTAATGGTGTTTGATTCTTGATTATTTGTTAAAAATAAAAAGGTTTGTTACTTGCTTGCATATGTTGAATATGATGATGATGATGATAAAGTCCTGTTCTCCTGCTCAGGACTGCCTGAGGAATGTAAAGTTCAGACCCCCACGTTCACAGATGCAGTGCGACTCTATCGACAGGCCCATGGTCACTATGGAACCTGGGAGATGATGTGTGGGACGCCTCCACAGGTAAAACACACATACTTTTATGCATACTGGGAAGCTCTTGTTAGATTCTTTTTGTTAGGTTCTTATGCACTTTTGAGGTTTTCAAAATAAAAGTAATGTTTTTAGAAGATATTTATTTATTACAATAAAATATATATTATTAAAATATAAATAAATATATAAAACACACTTTATTTATTTTTTATGGGGTTTTTTTCTTCACAAGTAAATGCAGAATTTTAGCAAGAGTTTTAGGGCATATGTTAAGCAATGCTCAAAAAACAATTCAGTTTATAGAAATCTCCTGTGATACCTGTTTGCATCTCTAGTGACCCTACCTACATACGATAAATCTACAGCAAATCTTTTTTTTTCTTTTTTTCTTTCTTTCTTTTTTTTAAAGGCACTGCATAGGAAGGTGAAAGGAAATCACACAGTAATTGTTTGGATTATGATAGAATACAGATGAAGGTCAGAGTTAAATTTGATTCACAGGAAGTGACCCGTTTCGAATCATGGTGTCCCTGTAGAAAAGTTGTTGTGGGTGTCAGAGAAAGAGAGGATGGTATTCCTGGTAGGGTAGGGGTTTATAGGTATCCATCAGCTGTACTTCATAAAATATTGCTCGGTCATTGCAAATAAAATATGTAGATTATGCTGGATTACCATTCATACAACTATAATATAGTGGAATCGGTGGAATCTGACCTTGATTTACAGGGAAGTCTTTTGTCATTGTGAAGTGGAACTCTGTAACAATATAATAATTTATACTATGGTTATACTGTGGCTAATTAACCAGCTTTATCAGATAATCTGATAAAGAAGTATCTTGGAAGTATAAAGTAAAACAATGTAGCATGTCAGTGTGTAACCTGTGATCCTCCTGCCAGTATCACAGTAGTATTATTTTCCTTCGTAGCTGAGTTCTTTAATGCCATTGTTTTCTCTCTGGAACGAGTGAAACAAATACAAAGAGAGACATCATGTGAAAGTCGTAGGAGTGTGTCCTTCTGTAACTTGTGACTCTAAAACCATGTTAGCAATATTTCTAGTTGAATGATAGAGGTTAAGCCTACACAGGTTCATTTTTCTTTATTTTTAAAGTCCTGTAGGCTTTGGAAGGATGTCACATTAACTAGTTTAATGATATATGATCAGTGTCCAAACCAGTCTGGCAATAGTAAAATTGTAATGTGCTCAAGGCAAGCCAGGTTTCCTGTTATATCTTAAATAAATACCCTCCGGGCCTATATGATCCGGATATGTCATTAAAACACATGCAGTGTTTTAGAACTTTGATTTTTCAGAATTGATGTTGATTTTAATAAAGGCCCATGTTAAAGTGGTGTTTTATCGTCACACACACATTCAGTTTTATGATTGTCTTCCCAGATCCTTGCCAATCTTGTCATGGAGACCCTCCTCCCTGAGATGAGAGACCTCATTACCCCCAAACTGAAGGGCAAGATGCATGAGAAACAGAGGAATTGGATGCTGGTATGTCACAAATTTTTGATTTACTAGCATTGAATCTGCCTTTTTTTTTTTTTTTTTTTTTTTTTTTTTTTTTTTTTTAAC
>NW_015648536.1:65702-85651 GCF_001515625.1 Sinocyclocheilus rhinocerous
TTTTTTTTTTACTATTTTATTTTACAACAGAGTATAATATGTGGGTCAGAGCTTTACTATACAGCTGTGGCTGTAACCCAAAAGCGTTTCTAAAACAACCTGGATGTATTACAGTGGCTTCTGTTTCATTTTTGGCCAGATATCAGATGCAGTGTACGGGCTGGTTCAGAGCCAGACTCAGGCGCAGTATGAAGCAGTAGTGCAGAGCTGTGAAGCAGGTCGCCCCCCACTGGAAACCACCATCCGCACCGACATGGACCAGATCATCACTTCCAAAGAACATGTGACCAGCAAAATAAGAAGTAACTTTAACTGCCAATTTGTTCCTTCATTTAAAGTGGCACAGGTGTCAAGTAGCTTATCTGGAATTAAAACTGCCAAACATTTATCTGAGGAAACCTGACATTGGATCATATCAAGTTTCTGGTGATCCACTTCCAAGGAAGATTGTTTACAAGGAATTATGAAAGAAGGCGGATGACAGATGTCACATTTTGACAGCTTACCTTAAGTGATATTGATGAATGAGAATGCCGTGATTTCAGAGGTGTTCACATGACACATCTTTTCCTGCTTATCCTTCCTGTCAATATTGTCAATATTAATTGTTTCTCCTAATTTTAATATTTAGGTTATCATTTAGCACTAACATATTATGGCAACAATTTAACCCTTTAAGAGCACAATGTCTTAAAGTTGCTGTGCACATGCAATGATAGCAGATTTTTTTAAACATAATATAACATTTATTCTATATTTATTAGGTTTTATGCTGTACTTCAATCGCACTATAATGTTGTGATCCTTAAAATTACTTTAACCCATTTACTACTTTAATCTATCAATTTGTATTTTTGTTTGTTTCTTTTTAACAAAGTTGTTTTAAGTGTGTAGTAATTATAATACTATATCATCCATAACATGAAAATAAATATTGGCTTATTGCCAGAATTTTTATATCAGTACATCCCTAGCATTTTGTCATTATACAACTGAATGCATTTTTCTTTTTGTCTGTAGCACTTGTGCTGCCCAAGGCAGAGAAGCTTCTGAAGGTGAGTATCCAGCCGTACATCAGCTCAATCCTGGACGCGCTGATGGAGCCCACCAGCAGAGGCTTCTTTGAGGTGCGAGACTTGTTCTTCAGAGAACTGGTAGACATGAGCAAGAACCTCCTCAATGACGGCAACAAGGAAAAACTTGGAGAGGTAACAGTCCTCCTCATGACATCTTGTTACACTTTCATTGCTAATAGGCTGCTTGAGCCATGACTTTGGTATAGACTTAAAACCCTTTTGCCTTTGGTGTCCAGCACATGGAGAAGATCTCCATGCTAGCCTTCCATCCTGTAAAGATGCAGAGCTGCTATGAGAAGGTGGAGACTCTGAGTTTAGAGGGACTTCAGCAGCGCTTTGATGTTTCCAGCCCCTCCGTGTTTGTCCAAAGAGCCCAAATCCTAATGCGAGAGGTCAGTCATCTTTGAACCGAAAACAACAGCAAACAAAAAACACTAGTACTGGCAAGTACTTTAAAACAGTACAAAGTACAAATATGTACCACACTTCTGAGCTATTTTTTTTACGTTTATGTGATCAAGATGGTTCGTTAAACTGCAGCTGGTTTGAAGAAGTATACAAATGTCTCTGTTAACAGGGTATTGTACTTTTGTGGGCAAAACAAGCGGTTTGTGTTTGTCTATGTGCCACTTAGGGTTTGGTTTGTGGTTTTGGGGTGTATGAAACTGTATGCCCTGAGGAGGTATGTGCTGTTGTGGTAGAGATGTTAAACCTCATTTTGGTCACTAAATTACATAGCTACAGTTTTAAGACTAGCATATGACTGCTGATTGTGAGCCCAAGAAAGAAATAAGGTGTCTTTTATATAAAGTGCTAATCATGCTTTAGCACTTTATATCAAATACATTTTTACAACAGAGACAGATTTTCAAAGCACAGGGAGTGGAGAAACATGACTGAACTTGCATTGTGAATTATCAAAATAATGTTGCTTCCACTAGTTCCCACCCTTTTTGTGTGATGAAATATGCCCCCTTGTGGCAAGTTATTAAAAGTTGTGGACACAGTCGTCTATTCCTTTTCCATGAATCCTGTCCCACTTGGCTAAAGGCTAACCCTAAAAAAAAACAGACTGATTTTTGGAAACTAGCATTGACTCCTCCAGACTGCAAATTGAGGCAAAAATCTGGGCAAAAGTTATGTACTGTATTCTTGCCTTAAGGATATATCCATCTGTTTCATGCAGCAAATGGATGATGCGGTGTACACATTTGAGCAGCTCCTGCACCAGAGTTTGGAGGGCAAGGAACAGGAGGATTTCTGTAAAACCATCCAGCGCTGCCAGGATCGTGTCGTCAAGGTGAAACAGAACGTCCATCTGCCCTATCATATCTTTTTGAACCAGTAGGTTCTTGTTTAATATTTATAAAATGTGTTCTGTTTTTCAAACTTTGATGTCCAGAAATTTGACTACGACAGCAGCACAGTTCGTAAGAAGTTCTTCAGAGAGGCTCTTCTGCAGATTTTCATCCCTTACATGCTGAAACAGCTCACCCCATCATGCTCTGCTGTAAGTCTTGGCTCTGGTAAAGCAATAATGCATTGTCCAATCTAAAACTACTCTGAAAATATTTAAAGTTATTATATTGTTTTTGCAGGAACTCCCTCGTTTCCAGGAGCTTATTTTTGAGGATTTCTCTCGTTTCATTCTGGTGGAAAACATATCTGAGGAGGTGGTGCTGCACACCGTCATGAAAGATATAATGATGGGTAAGACTTCTTTACAAACCAAGAAGATTGAAACATTTAAAGTTGTGATTTATTGGAAGTAGTGATCAAATGTTTTCTTGTGTATTGTGATGTACATCCAAGTAAAACAGATCGGAAAAGAAAAAATGCTGGGCGTGTACTTGGTTCCATCCTTTGGTCTGAATAGGAGCTTATGGTTGATTTTCCTAAAAAATTATGTATTAATAAAAGTAAACTCAAGTTGCTTCAGTCCAGAAAACATTAATCTGGAAATATTGGTTATAATATAAAAGTTATTCTTCACATTCTTAAAAGCCCTGTTACTTTTAAGTATGAGTTATCAAAATACACAAGGCATGTGGTAGATTGTGTACAACAGGTTTTTCAGAAAAATCTTGATCATGTTGATCATTTAGAGGCCTTATAAATTTGGACTAAATGATTAGAAAAGTCTAATCATATGTCACCACCTTGTAATGATTAAACATTACAAGCTCAAAAAAAATAAATAAACGAAACTTGCATGGGTGAATCGTTCACCGTAAGATGTCACAAGCTTTTACAAAATACCTTCATACTATCACTGTGCCCTTATCAACTTTCCTTCTATGTTCCAGCTGTGAAGGAAGCAGCCGTCCAGAGGAGACACAACCTGTACCGAGACAGCATCGTTTTGACCAACAGTGACCCTAACCTTCACCTGCTGGGGGAGAATCCTCCCATCGACTGGGCTGAGGAATATGGAGAAGGCCTAGAGGAGCTGGATGGAGAGAACACAGGAGATCCGGAGGTTCAAAAACGGCGCAGGATGAAGCAGGTGGTCTCCATGATCCATATAGAAGGCAATGCCTCTGTGCTGCCCAATGAATCATGCCTGGAAGTGCCCGCTGTAGACAATATTCCGGAAGAGGAGACGGAGGTACGTTCAGACACCTCATTATCCCAAAAGTCAGAGAAGCAAGTGCCCAATGGAACCAAAGAGGATGTGAACAAAAATGCGGTTGATGACAAACCACCAACAAACAGAAGTATACTAAAAGAGGAAGAAAGCACAACAGAAAGGTCACTACAGGGCACAGAGAGCATGTCAGCCATAGACTGTGCCATACAGGAAATCGAGAAAGCAGTACAGGAAGTGGAACATGAAGTCAGGACACAGAAAACTGCAGAGTCGTCATCCTCAAAAGAGGAAACTGCAGCCGAGGAGGTAAAACCCATCTCAAATTGTGAAGAAGGGGCACGACTAAACCCAGCAGACACAAACAAAGATACAACTTCAAGCACAGAGAAGCCTTCAGATTCGCCGGTAAGGGAAATGGAAGCAGTGACACCATCAGACCAGCAGGAAAATCACATTACGGCGAGCACTCAAGACTCCCACACGGAGAATTCCATCGCTCCATCACAGCACGACGACAGAGGATTCCAGTCGCCCACTAATGAAGCAGCAGAGGAGGAGCATCAGGCGGGAAAGGAGGAATGCAATGACTCTGAAACAGGAGAGGACGCTGGGAAGGGAGAAAGTGCACATATGGATCACCAGTGAAATATCTCATGAACTGTGTTCACTTACTGTGTGTTTATGCCTGTAAACAGTGAGTAAATGCATCACCCACTGCTCTAAAATGACTTTTGACTGAGTGACGGGAGCTTTTCTTGTGGCGTTTTTGCCCGTAAAACACTTTTGTCTCACTACTCTGACTGTATAGACATTATTGTCTATATCTTTTTGCATGCACACTCTCGCTCTTTTTTGCACTTAAAAAAAAAATACATCACTCTTAGTTAGAGCTGGGCTCGAATATGAACACATCCTAGGTCAAAATGTCCTTCACCTTTCTGTTCACGATATCTTTATTATCACCTTTATTAGAGATCTCCATTCCTAGTTTAGTGTCATTTCATTTGTGCGTGGTGCAGAAGAATGATGTCTTTGCATTGGAAACCAGCCACATTTTGCCTAGTGATGATAGTATGTGGTGCCTTATTTAAATCTGCATGTCGTATCTGATGCTTATTGTTAATGATACAGTACTTCCTTGCCAGAATTCACACTTAAGACACTGAATTTTATTTAACATCAACTTTTTAATAGAAGTTTGTTTTATGCATCAGTGATATGGTGAATCAAAACATCTTTTTGACAAGAAAGTCAAGGAGACATTTAGCTAGTGAACTAATACTTCCTGGAATGCCAAACAAGCTGCATCTAGTGAAAGCTCGTTTAAGACTGGAGTGTTGCTTGCATTGCTGCAGCTAGTGGAGTAAGCATTATTTTCTTAAACACTGCCGTCATTTGTTGTGATTACGGAATTGACTGCATAGATTTTTCGTTGACCAGGTCAAACAAGTGTAACTGACTGCAAGCCATTTTCATATGGTGCTTTTTCCCTCCTTTTTCATTGTTCAATCTGTGGATTTTTTTAATTGCATTTGGTAATTGCATTATGATATCAGTATCTTCTGGGATGCACATGCACGGTATAGTTGAGTTCATGAAGAGGATACTGCTCTATCGGTTGTGGGTCCAGTGGAAATAAGTGTCATGTTATGATGCTTTGATTTAAGTGCAGGTGGCTTTTGTAAAAGGGCATCCAGCAGATGAGAGCCATTCAATTGGTATTCGTATTAATACAGCGCCACTGCTCAAATTGAAATTACAAGCAAATTATAGGTGTAAAATGTTATCAATAGGGTCTGACTCGTGTATATGACCACAACAGCTTCCTAATTTCTTCTATTCTGACTTTTTAAAGTAGTTTTATCAATGAAATGACAACGACTTCAACTTTTAATTAACGTAATGTGTTTATTTTTATTTATTAGTTACAGCACTTGGTACTATACATTAACCTTTTTAATTGTATCCTGCCCAAATCCTTTTGTGTTATTATTGTATTATGTTTTGGAACAATAAATCAATATCACTGAGAGACTGCATATTTTTGTCTTTACGCTGATGTTTTCTGAATAGTATTTGATACAACTAAAACGTGGCTTGATGTATATGTCACACCAGCAGGCGGCTTGTTCTGTCACCACAGATTTAGATTTTGATTCACCCCAGTGAGTCGAATCTTTTGAATTCGTTCACCATTCTTGAGATTTATTTTATATGTATATATGAATAATTTTATCTGAATAATTGAGATTTATGAATAAATAAGCTTTCCATTGATGTATGGTTTGTTAGGATAGGACAATATTTGGTTGAGATACAACTATTTGAGAATCTGAAATCTGAGGGTGCAAACAAATCAAAATATTGAGAAAATCGCCTTTAAAATTGTTCAAATGAAGTCCTTAGCAATGCATATTACTAATCAAAAATTAAGTTTTTATGTATTTACGATAAGAAATTTACAAAATATCTTCATGGAACATGATCTTTACTTAATATCAGTAACAATGCTATTGCTACAAATATACCCGTGCTACTTGTGACTGGTTTTGTGGTCCGGGGTCACATATTATTTCAATATTTAGTTATATGGGTTACATATAATATACGTGACATTTTAACATTTTGCTCATTAATTGTTCGACATATTTCAACCTCCGCATTTGGCGTCATCCTCCCACAGCATTATTATCCCCAACATGCACTTGTTAAAATAATATTTCTTTCCTTTAGAGGGGACCGAAAATATCCTGACGTGATGACGACATCGTTTTACGTAGCCTAAGCGCACAGCTCAGCTCGGGTATTTTCCCCGCTCAGAGAGAGAGAGATCATCATCTCAAGCAGCGCACAGGTATCAGCATCAGCATCGGCGGTGGACGCGCACTGAATGACCTGATCACATCTTACCGACTCCACACTTGAGTGTCATTGCACAGAGATTACAGTCAAAGGTTTTTAACAACTGTGGGACGGGGGAATGATAAACCCCGGATCCCCCGGGCCGTTGTACTGTTCGTAAGGATGCGATCGCTGAGCCCACCGTGGGCCTCGCTACTCACCGAGGCTTTCCTCATCACAACAGTCGCCGTCAGCGCTGCAATGGCAGGTAAGACACGCTTAATTAAACTTATTTATGGGTAACGTGATGCCAGACTGGTATCTGGGGTTAAATAAACAGTGTCTGGCTATTTATATAGCCTAAAACAGCTTGTGCAGCCACATAGTGGGGATGTGTTTTGTATATTTTGCTTGTTCATGTGCACTGCAAGTGTTTGTAAAAGTCATAATTAGACTATTCAAGTATCTTTATATCAGACTTATTTTAAATAATTAATAGTAGTAGAATGTTCTTGCTTGCATTCAGTGACTGAAGGTTCTTTATTTTAAATGAATTCAGGATTCTTAGAATTGTCTTTGACTTATTCTGCTGTTTGAAAAACAAATAAAATTTGAACTCAATATGAGGTGTAATAAAATGTTCTGGTACAGAGAGAAGAGGTGCTCTGTGACGCAGGTGGGAGAGATGTGGACCCCCTGTTATCCACATGTTTGTCCATTTTGGGAAATGTGCGCACTCATGGGTGTATTCACATTGTTTTGATGTCATCATGAGTTTCCCACTATGCACTTAAGATATGCGGTTAATGTCCTGGTAACGTCATAGCAATTATTGACAAGCACACCTATTCTTTAACCCCTCAGTGTTGTGTAATGGAAACAGGCAATCAGCAGGCAGGAATGAGAACTCCAGGCCCTGACACGTTCCGCCTGCCACTCAGGTCTGGGCTATAAATAAGAACATTAACAATGTAGAACATGACGGCCACTAGAGTCCCTCAAACCACAAGACCAAAGACAGTCTGGAAACTCAAGGAAAAGCTGAACCACAAGGGACTATTTTTTTTTTCATTGCAAGACCTTGCACTCAACATCTGATGCTTACTGGGATATTTATTTAATTCTTGTTGTATATTTTCAGCAGCTGAAAGGATAAATTATTACAGAATACACAAAAAAGTAGAGTACCATTGTATTACCGAATTGTTTTGAACTACTATGGGTGTATTCTTAGGGATGCGTAAATCCCCTTGTAACATTTTGAAATGATTAGATTTATTCACTGACAACAAGATGTTTGTTTTGTTTTGTTTTTTAAATCGGTGCTACACAACTAGAAAACAGAAAAAGGGTTGTGGCGAAAAAATAGGAAAAACCTCAACACCCATAATGCACTGGGTTTGATTAGACTCTCCATGAGTAGGGCTACAAAAATGCTATATATAGTTTTTACAAAAGCCCTGGAGCTGTCAAAACTTTTGCTGACAAATAAACAGGCATATTTTGGTGCAGATGACAAGGTAAATTAATACACATTGTTAATTTATTTACACTATCAAAATTGTAACAATACCAAAAAAAATGGTTTAAAGAATCAGTTTTTAAGAATTTTTTTAATTTATTTAAACAATAAAAATAGTACAGAATTTTATTATTTGCCATTATCGGTCATATCCGTATCATTTTTCTGCTGTAGTAGTTTAAAAAACAGATGAGTTTAAGCTGCATAAAGTGACTGCGACCGTGGTAGATGATATTTAACCAGAAGCAAAGACATTTTATTTAGGCTCTTGTGAGTTGCCAGGGCTTTGCTCACACTGTAGTGGAGCTGTGAACTTGATAATTGACCATCTAATGAGAAAGAAGACAATTTAAGTAACCTTCAAAAATGAGCGCTCTAAATGGTTCTTCTTTCAGAGAACTTGTATAGAAGCAGTTATGCAACCACAGAGATATAATATAGATCATTTAGATGCAGAGGGAAGAGGTAGGTGTTGTTGCTATTGCCAGAGTGAAAAGAAGAAACCACGAGAGAAATAAGTGAATGGCAGTTCTGGATAAGGATTTCAAGGTCTACACCAAAGAGTATAAGCTGAATAATACACTTGATAAAAGATCTTAATCAGTTTATCTTGTTTTGCCAGTGTAAATATTTAAGCTAAATATCCTTAAAGGAACACTTCAGCCAAAAACTCACCCTCAGGCTAGTGCTGGGCGGTATGACCAAAAATTTATATCACAGTATTTTTCAAAATGATACCGGTTTCACGGTACATGACGGTATTTTTTTTCATGCATGACCGGGTGTTAACCATATTTTCTACTTATTGAGAGAGGAAATACTGCAGTATATTGACTTAGAATGCCCTATTTTACTGTCATGATGAGTGCATATTGTCAAAAAATACCACACTAAATAGTGACTAAACACGACCAGATGCGGACAAAGTACCCAACTCCATTACTTGAGTGAAAGTACAGATACTGCTGGTCAAATATTACTCCATTACAAGTAAAAGTTGTAAAGACTGATTTTTACTTAAGTAAAAGTACAGAAGTACTTGCTTTTAAAAGTACTTAATTACCAAAAGTAAATTTCCTTTTTTATGTCAATGCACTGTTTTATTGTTGTACGTAATACTTGCAATACTTCTGAAGCAACTTACAATACATTACACCTACTGAATACACTGACTAGCTTGTAGTATCTTTGGAATAAAGAGCTTTTAGAATGTTAAAAACCTATGGGGGAACAAAATTAACACCCCCACAAAAGCAGGATGGTAGTGATTTCACACAGTTCTGACAGTGTGTGCACACATCTATGTGTAGCCATTCATCCACATTTGAACAGAGTGGACAGTGAAATCCTGTAAATACAGAGTGATAAGAAAGAAAGAAAAATCAAACCTGCTTTAAAACCCAGCAACACAACAGTAGCTGTATAATTTTACAACAGAAACACTGCTTTAACAAAAAAGCAAAACAGCAAGACGTATTTGACATCAAAACAAACATTTTAAAAATGCTGTCTAATCGCTCTCGCGGTACTTTGATGTCACACACAGAACAGTCTGTGCAGTGCTGCTTCAAGTCCAACACCTATTGTGTTTTATTAGGAGACGCACAACAGTTCTTCTGTGGCTTTATAGCTAATATTTTCACATACACAATTTAGCAAAATCAGACAATATTGTGTCTAATATATACCACAATATTAACTTCAACTGAACCATAGCTAAGGTTTATCCAAAAAAGTCGCTAGGTTTGTCAGTATTAATATTCTATGGAAAAAAGCTGCTAAAAGGGTCTGAAAGTTGCTAAATCTAGTGCTAAAGTCACGCTTGTGTGTGTGTGAGACGCGGGAGCTGATGGCAGGGGGCGGTGGATATTTGTGGCGGTCAATGTGGATATTGTGGATGAGTTCTTCTGTGTCATCACGTTCTATTAGTTCTACAGCTTCAGTTTCGGAATTTTCATGCTTAGTAACACATACAGCTGTTCCCTCACCACAGTGAAACAGTGAAAAGGAACCCCTTTCAAACAGTGTCGCGTTCCGAACGTTGTTTAAGCGACATACACCGGTATTGCGGTATTTTAAAAATTCATATCATAACAAAAATAAACACCGGTATTCGGTATGAACCGGTATACCACCCAGCACTACCTCAGGCTACCCAAAATGTAGATGAGTTTGTTTGTTCACCAGCGTATTCTCCTCATCCTACCATTGAGAATCCAAACAGCTGATAAAAATATTGCATTCATTCACAAGTAATCCACATGACTCCAGTCTATCAATTAACATCTTGTGAAGCAAAAGCTGCTTAAAATAGACCTGTTGTAGAGAATTAATTACAATAAACTAAGTTTATTTTTCCTACCCCACTAACATAGTTTTTCTTAAGCGTCAAAATTATTTATATATAAAATATTTTATTAGAACAAATTGACAAAAATACTGATTTTTTTGCAGTGTATGAAATGTATTTAGAATTATGCCAGGCACGTGGCTCAAGGCCTTTATTTAAGCGCTCAGAAGTCGTGTATCTAAAGAGATTAATGCAGTTAATATCCATCTGAGTCTGTCTTTCTGGTGCTTGCCTTTTGCTGATGTTGCCTCCTGTACGAGATGCTCTGATTTAATGCCTGGAGTGCAGGAAGTCTTTCTCATTTCCAGTTTGTCTCTGTCTCTTTATCACCTTCTCTCTGTGTCTAACTGCTCCCTGTGTGTTTGAGTTGTGATCTCGCATGTGTGCATGAGTTTGTGTGACTTCATGAAGTCACGTCAGACTTAAGCTGCCGTGAAAGAGGGTGAGATGTTTTAAGCAGCCCGTCGGGTTGACTGTAATCCTCGTGCGCTCGTGCATGTGAGACTTCAGATTGTTCTGTCATTTTAATCTCACTTCAAAGTAGAAGCCTAAATCTAAAAATTGCACCGCACCACTTTGAGAGTGAAGAGATCTGCCGACAAGTTGAGTGTTTTTCTCTCGTGCTCTATAATCTTTGTGTATATTTTAACAGCAGGAGTGATGTCTGGTATAATAAGTATAATTCAGTTGTTCTGTCACTCATCATTGTTTCAGTTTTGCTGCTTTCTTTTGTTGTAAGAATGGGACACAACAGAGAAATGTGTTATTGAGACACAAAGGTTACAGCTGCCACTCAAGAGTTGCACCATAGAAATCATTCATCATGAATGTTCTCAAACTGTCTCTTATGCTGCTTTCTTTCTCTCTAAGCTATTATTCTCTTTTTTCTTTCTCTGTTCTTTCCCCTCTCGCCTTAAAGGCAGGGTATGTGATTTTTCAAAAACACTTTAGAAAACTGATTCGGGCCGAATAGCAAAACAAACTTGTAGCCAATCAGCAATAAGGGGCGTGTCTACTCGTGATGTGGAGGAGAGAGCTTTCAGTGCATGGGACGGACATTAGCCGAGCCGAGCGACAGAAAGATAGAGATGGCGGATAAAAAAACAAAAGAGGAAAACGTCTGCGGAACGATAAGGCAAAGAAGTAGGACCCGTGTAAATATTGGATCAGCTTTCCAGCGCTGGAGAGAACTCAAGGAGCGGAGGCCTGCGATCGGACGCCGAGGTTGCTTTGTTTCTTCTCAATAGGTGAGTAACACAGTGTCTACAACAGCTAAAGTCTGCCTACACCGGACGCGATCAAACGACCGTTGAAAACCATTTGAAATGTGTGTCAGCACGGCATAAATTGAACCCCGCAGCAGTTTTCTGTCGGGGATTTGTTGCACCGCGCCGCTCACGTCCGTAGACACGGTGTAACATTGGCTTTGCTTTGTTTCACAGAACTAATCGTTGCCTGGGTTGCGTACGTATATGTGGGGCGGAGCTATCAAAATAGGGGCAAGACCCTTTTGGGGTAGGGGCGTGTTTGTTTTGGTGATTTCAAATATCAACATTGGCTACCAGAAATCACTTACTCTGCCTTTAATTTTTTGCATTCTGCTTTCTGTATTATTTGTTTTTGCTTATCTGTTTTCTATTTTTCATGTTGTTCTCTCTCTTTTAACCCTCAGAAACCCACTGCAGCAAAAATTGCTTAATGTTTAAGTAATTAAATACCGGTTCTTCACTAAATATGTGTTAACAGCAGCTCACACATTGACATGTATCATAGCAACATGTTTGACAGGAAAATATTTGCAGTCGGAATCTCCCAGCATGCCAAATTCACACAACATGGTCACTGTCTATTGACACAATTGAATAAAATTGAACAATCTTAATTATTTGTTTTATTATTAAAATATACTAGTTGAAAAATGGCAACGTTGCAAAAATTAAATAAGAGAAAAATGCAGCATTTAATAGATCAAAGATAAATATTCCAAACCATTTTCAGCAGAGCATAATGCAATTTAGAGAAGTACAGCTCAGAACACCTGTGCTATAGACCTCTAAATATGGATTCTGAGGTCATTTAAAGGGAAGTCTTTTAAAGGGAAATGATCTCAGGATCATGAAATGTTAGGGAGTATGAGATGAACATAAACAAATATCAACTGAAAAGTCTGTCTTATGAAAGGAAAAGGCAAAAAAGTCAAAATACCTGTATACACTACTGTTCAAAAGATTTTTTAATATTTTTAAAAATAAGTTTCTTCATGCATCAAAACACAAGACAGCAATGTTGTGTAAAATTATATTGCGATTTAAAGTATATTTTTTATTTTAATATATTTTAAAATATATCTACTATTCCTAATTTGTGAATTTTGTTCCTGTGATGGCAAAGCTATATTTTCATTACTCTAGTCTTCAGTGTCACAGGATCTTTCAGAAATCAGTCTTAATTTGCTGATTTACTGCTCAAGACATTTTATTATTAATATTATCTCAACTGAAAATTGAAATTCACAATATTTTTGTGGAAACCATGATGTATTTTTTTTCAGGATTCTTTGATGAATATAAAGTTCAGAATAACTATATTTATTTTAAATAGAAATCTTCTGTAACAGTATTTTTATAACCTTTGTATTGCTAAATCACTTTTAAGGGCAAAAAAATTACTACTTATATAAAATATATCCTTTACTCTCCATCTCATAATGTGGTAATCAGTCATCCAGGAAAATTGTTATTAACACAGATTAATGTAGGTTTAATTATGTATTAAAATAATTTCCCATGTGTATGTAGTTCTATTGCATTTTGAAATTGTCAGTAAAAGCATCTTTCTCTCTGTGCTTAACTAAGGTGTTCTCAGTGACATGAGACCCATCTGACACCCTTAGAAATGTTCTTATATCCTGACACTGATATAGTGCATGTGTGAAATCTCTCTGGCTCCTTTTTGAAGGATCAATACAGTGTCTGCAGAGTGGCTGGAGTGCTGCACATGTGTCGGATAAGGTCATGCTCACCTGAGAATACTCTCACTCCTTGTTTGAACTACAGTATGGTGGACCAGCAATCTCTCTGCAGTCCATATTGCTTTTAGATCTAGATCTAGAGGTAGAGGTGTTATCCTGAAGTGCCCTATTCTGTGATAAGCTTAGTCAAGGACAGAATATGTGAGAGAGGAAGTTGTTTTGCATTGCAAATAAATGTTCATATTTTAAGTGTTATATTGGTGCTCATATTGTCAGACTGAGACAATTATAGATGCATGTCATGTTTTTACTGCACATTGTTGATTAATTGGATAATTACATTTCCCCTCTAAGTGACACAATGGATTTCAGCTCATTACTAATTTAGAAAGAAGACTGGCCCTGAATAAGACAAATGTATTCACACATGAGCACCAGTCTGAGGTCAGGAAACAGACGTCATGTAAGAGTGTGAGGTGGCTAAAAAAAGAAGATGTTTCATTTTTTATGTTATTCACAGTTCATCGTGACAGCAGCTGATGAAAGAATACTATTTCTGGACTCCACTCTCACTAAATGGGCTGTTTCATTGAGTTCAGAGTTGGTCAATAATAATGTTAATCGCATCAATGTTATATATTTATAGCAGAGGATGTGTTTCTCTGTCCACATGTGTATTGACCAAACTGTGATGTTTCAGGAAGATGCTAAGATTGTAAAGTGACTGCTTTAAGAGGTTATCTTTTAAAATTATATTGCTAGCTGTTAAACTAAAGATAGTGTGTCATTTTTGTGCCATTAGCAGCACCAAATAGAAATGCAGTCTGTTTTTTTGAACAATCACAGTGGGCCGGACTTAAGAACATTGGATCAACCAGTGACGTTAATATGTGCATGGCTACCTGTTTTAGAAGCGTTGAAATGTATTTGAATCAGTATTTAGTTTTGTTATTCTGTTTCTATTATTCAGTCAACATTCAAATTTTGCCATAACATTTTATACCAAGGCTATGAGGACATACACTACTGTTTAATATTTTGGGGTTAGTGTTAATTTCGTTAACGAGAAACTATGATGAAAATGTTCGTTGACGAGCTTTTTTTCCCATGATTAAAACGACAACAAGGTCAGTAAACGATAACTATGATGACTACATCAACATGCAATTTCATTGACGATAAAAGACGAGACTTAAATGTATTAATAAAATAAAAACCTTACCAAAATCATTCTTTATTTTCGTCAAAAAAAAAGGAGACAAAATATTATTGCAGGCTGCTGGATACACCTCTACTACGCAAACATTCATGTGTGTGGTTGCCAGATATCACAAGTTCAAACAAAGACTATAGTTCACTCTTGTACTTAAGAATGGGAGAAACTGCAACGCGCAATATGGCTGAATAGTCCTGCCTTCTAAATGAAAGAGCCAATCGCTGATTGGTAAAGTCATTGCATCACTGCAGTGGAAAAATAAGAGAAAAATAAGCTTTTTTTAATGCTTTTTGAGTATAAAAACAACATTGCAAATGCAAAAGTACATTTCTCAAATGAAAACAATCATTACGATTATAATTTTGAGCAGACATTTTTTTTTTTATTAGTTTAACCATTATACAGCATGATGAAAATGTGACTTTCATGTACTAAAACTAGACTAAAATGCTCAGGCATTTTGTCGACAAACTTGACTAAACAAAAACAGGACAAGGTTGACTAAACATGATAATAACTAAAACTTACATTTGAGACAGGACTAAGACTAAATTAAAAATGGCTGCCAAAATTAACACTATTTGGGGTCAGTATTTTATTTATTTTTTTATTAATGTCTGTTCAACAAGGATGTATTAAACTGATCAAAAGTGATAATAAAGACATTTAATATTACAAAAGAGTATGCTCTTTTGAACTTTCTATAGAATCCTTTAAAAAGCATCACAGTTTCCACAAAAATTCAAAGCAGCAAAGATTTCAACAGAGCGCCATATTAGCATGTTCGAATATTTTCTGACCTGGGATTTCTTTCAAAAAAAATAAAAATATTTCCAATCTTAACATTTTGAACAGTACACTATAACATCCAACCCTTATTTTCTACATTTATGTCTTCCATTTGTCTTTCTTCACTTTTTTGTAAGGTACTTTTCCCATAGCTGCAAAATATGCTATTAAACTTTTTAGCAGTTTACAAGGAAAGGATTAGCATTAGCATAAAACCTCTGGAAACAGGGAAAATACTTAAATGATGAGAAGCGACAGGACTGTAGCAATTTATTTTTGCTCTGTGCTCTTACAGTATGAGTCCGCTTTAAATGGGGATTTGTATTGACTTGCTGCAATATTATTTTTGAAATTTCACAGTGAAAGAATTCAAGTCGCTCAACACCTCCAAAAGACAAGAAAAAACCCGCAGCTCTGTTCTCTGCTCTGTGCCCTCCTCAGTCAGCCTGTCATGTCACATAGAGCACAAAGTCCTTGAGAGTGACAGCATGCAGTCCACACTACTTCAATGCGTTTTTCAAACTTGGTATTGAGAAGCAAGTGTACAGGGAGTTCTGAAAGACTGCCATAGTCTGGAGCAAAGAATAACAACATCATTCCTTTTTCTGTTGTGTTCACTGAATGGTGTTGCTAGGCGAATAATAATTCACAAGACATCCAATTGAAGTTCATGCGAAACATAGTGACAATATAAAAGAGATGTAGATATGTTGCACCTGTATAAACTTTCATGGCTTTGTCGATCCAACCTAAAAAGAGAAACAAACCTACCCTAAAACACTGGTTGATGGCAACTTCATTCAGCATGTCCATTTATTCTGTGAAGCCAGAGAGAGTGAGTTCTATATAAATAACAAGTGACTGGCAGAGGCTGACAAAAACACTCCGCTATTATTCATTATTTTATTTTATTCTCCAAACCATTTATCCTCTGTTGGGTTGCGGAGATGCTGGAGCCTGTCCCAGCATGTAATGCCAAAGCAGGCCAGCCCATCACAGGATTTTATATTTTATTTTATTTTTGCATATTGTAATTAGGGCTGACAATAATGGTTAAAGGATTAGTTCACCCAAAAATGAAAATTCGTTCCAAACCCGCAAGACCTTCGTTAATCTTCGGAACACAAATGACGATATTTTTGATGGAATCTGAGAGCTCTCTGACCCTCCCATGGACAGCAAGGATATTACCACGATCAACGCACAGAAACGTAGCAAGGTAAAATAGCATCGGTAAAATAGTCCATGTGACATTAGGGGTTCAACCGTAATTTTACGAAGCTATGAGAACACTTTTTTGTGCGCAAGGAAAACAATAATAACATAATTTATTCAGCAATTCTTCTCCTCGAGTTACCATTTTGGAGAGTACCCCAGTACGTAATCAATGTAATCAGCGTTGTTTACGTTCAGTGGACAGTGCACGCATGCTGAACGTAAACAATGCTGATTACATTGATTACGTTCTGGGGTACTCTCCAAAATGCTGGAAGACAGTAACTCGGTAAAATTACAGTTGGACCCCTGATTCATTGCGTTGATCGTGGTAATATCCTTGCTGTCTATGCAGGGTCAGAGAGCTCTCAAATTCCATCAAAAATATCTTAATTTGTGTTCCGAAGATGAACGGAGGTCTTACGGGGGTTTGTAACGACATGAGGGTGAGTAATTAATGACAGAATTTTCATTTTTGGGTGAACTATCCCTTTAAACAGTTAATCACAATTATTTTGTTCAAGAAATATAACGATGATTATTAACCATGGTTTTTGTCTGGTATGTTATTTATTTATTTATTTTACATTCTGTCAGAATTATTGCACTTTTAAGTACACATCAACTTGCATTATTTGCTCACAGGTCTGTGACTATATTACACAAAATACTGCAGTGGAGATGCGGTGTTTTCATATGATCAGTGTGTTTTCCATAATGCAGTGAGAGCATGTGGGCATGGTTACCAGGTTAGGAAGATTAAGTAAACCACTGAACAGAAAATTCTCTGGTATACACATATGGCAACTGCCACCATGAAAGCTTGTGAAGGCTTGTTACTAATGCAAGATTAATGCAAATACCAAATCAAAAGTAAACGTAATAACAATATAATTGGATTTATTGTGCAGCCCTAATTGTAGTATTTATATTGTTATATTATATATTGTTCATTTTTGACAGACCTTTGTCCGACATTCTCAAACTACATATACCTCTTTATCCCAAAATTGTGGTTGGGTATATATATATATACAGGTGCATCTCAATAAATTAGAATGTCGTGGAAAAGTTCATTTATTTCAGTAATTCAACTCAAATTGTGAAACTCGTGTATAAAATAAATTCAGTGCACACAGACTGAAGTAGTTTAAGTCTTTGGTTCTTTTAATTGTGATGATTTTGGCTCACATTTAACAAAAACCCACCAATTCACAACAAATACTACTTCAGTCTGTGTTCATTGAATTTATTTAATACACGAGTTTCACAATTTGAGTTGAATTACTGAAATAAATTAACTTTTCCACGACATTCTAATTTATTGAGATGCACCTGTATATATATATATATATATTTAATGAACAAAATATTTTACCTGCATGTCATGTGACCATTAACCGTCATCAGTGAACTGTGAACATGCAAATGTGCTGTTAAATTATTAAATTATTGAAATATTAACTTAAAATCCCAGGCTGTTATTTATTACAGTCAATACATTAGTTTAAATGATTTTAGCTGACAAAGAAGTTCGGGAATCCCTGTTTTAGAGTAATGGTAAATTATACAAATCCCTGCTGTGTTTAAAGTACAATATGCCAAAAAATAGCTCTGCTTTTAGCCAAATCTAGAAATTGTCCTTCTTTCAGCGATGTTTTGGGGCCTGTTTCAGTCTGTCCTAGATGAGTGTCATCTTTACTCTGCACAGCATGACTGGGTCACCTTGAGGCATGTCTGAACCGTGGCCAGACGCCGACACTTTCCACCCTCAGCAGAGCCACTTTGGCCTTTGTTGGTAGTTTGCGGGAGCAGGATGGAGTGAGAGATGATAGTGGTGCTCCATAGCAGAGATGTGTGTGTGTGTGATGTGCTTGGAAGTAGGTATTAGATTTGCTATGTAGCACGGATTACGGTGGATCTATTTCCCTTCACTTCTAACTACAAAGTCTTACAAAACTGCAACAGAACTTCTTGTCTGGGTTAAGTATGTGCAAATCTACATATTTGAAAATATCAACTAATCATCTGGATGTCTGAAGGACTAGTCAGCTAATTGGTCTTACAAAAGCCCTGTAGAATTTGAGTTGTCTGGTTTAAAGCTTTTTTTGATGTGTGTTCAAACATAGCTGGATGAAATGAAACAGAACAGAAAAAGAAAGAATAGAAAAATTTAATTTATCTTGACACATCTTTATGTATCTTGACATTATCTACATTCACATGGTTTGATTAAGATGGTCACATGCAGATGCATTTGTGATAGCCATCACCATATGTGGTGAGGAAGTGATGTAGAAAGAGATTCTTACCTTGTTGTGTTTTTAAGAGTGATAAATGGCAGGAAATCAATGTGTGTTTGTGCAGCAGCGTACATAATTGTGCCTATATGTGTGATTGAGAGACTTTCACATAAAAAAAGCTAATGTTCCTCTCTTAATGAAATGAAGATCTGAAACTGATAGACAACGGAGAACAGCTCGGCTTTAAACCGTCGTGTGCATCACCTCCAGTGCAGTGACAATGAGAGATTCTGGTAAAAACCATCACTGCTGATGCATTGTAGGTTCAATGAGTCACTTCTTCACATTTGTGCACTTGATGGGCAGTTCCAGTAAAAAGCAAATTGCAAGGCAATGATTGTTGGTTTGAGCATTGAAATCAATAGCAATTAATAAGGTGACAGATCTGTACGGCAATGTGGTACAAATGGAATTAATAAATGTAGGCATGATGCACAGTTCTTTTATATTGCACACATTGCAATAAATTATTTTTGAAACAATACATTTTTTTATTACATATTGTCAATTATTGTGTTTTATTTCCTTCACTGTCTCCCATGACTGGCTCTAGTTCAGAAGAGTTCGTCCCCGCCCCCTTTTCAGTTGCTGCATTGGCAGTGACTCACACCTGATGATGTCACACCTACTCAGTTGCCATAGCAGTTGTTATGGAAACAGGAGCCAAGGTTTCAATAGCTGAGTCTTTCAGAAGTAGAACTCAAGGCTGTGCATTACGATTATTTTACCATACATAAGAGGTGTTCTTATAGGCACAATGTGCAATGAGGTGCCAAAATCCCCCATAGGCTTGTCAGAATCATTGTAGTACATGGCTTTGAATGGATTATTGCATTTATAAAATGGTAAGAAAAAGGAATAAGATCAAAGACACTTATATATGTTTATATAATAATATAAAAATATATAATAATTATATAAAAATATATAATATAATATTTTTTATATATACAGTGGGTACGGAAAGTATTCAGACCCCCTTAAATTTTTCACTCTTTGTTATATTGCAGCCATTTGCTAAAATCATTTAAGTTATTTTTTTTTCCTCATTAATGTACACACAGCACCCCATATTG
>NW_015648536.1:88370-102877 GCF_001515625.1 Sinocyclocheilus rhinocerous
GCATTACATTACGTATTTCATGGCACACTCGTTTTATGCGTATTTGGCGCCACCTAGTGTTGTGGGTGTATTATTGACATGTCAAGGTCTAGACCCTGAATATAAGACGACCGCGTTTTTTCAGATGTATTTCCAATAAAAAAACATTGTCTTATATTCGGGTCAATACGGTAATTACAAGCAATACTACTACAGTAGAACAAATAAATAAGACATGCTACATATATTGTATAAAGTAATCAAATGTATAAAAATGCATATTCTTCACTGTGTGTAAATTAAATATATGTTTCTTATTATTAAAGTTACAAAAGAGATTTATTCAAGAGCAGTGAGAGATTTTCTCTCTTTTGTAGTCTGAGTAACATGAATGACAGACAGCAGGAATATTAACTGCTGTCACTTTAAGAGCTACCCGGATCCAATATACTGTTACACATGTGTTTTCTTTCTCAGCTGCTGGCTTTCACTTAAGCCCTACTGTGTTTATGCACTGAAAAAAATGTTTCATTCATCCAATTAAAAAAATGTAGGGTAATGATTCACATCTATATTTTTTAACTTGAGCCAATAAAAAATAAATAACTTGCCCTAAGGGGAACAAGTGTAAGGGGAACTAAGAAACAAGTGTTTTCAACAGCTTAAAAACACATGTTTCTAAACCGCAGTGCTTAAAAATGTGTGCAAACAATATGTTTTCATGACAACAGCACAGCAACATCGCTTGTCCGTGTAACGGCAAGAGAGACGACAGTCCATAATCTCTACCAGTTGACAAATTTCTACTAGTCAATCATGTCTACCGGTATATTGCCCACCCCCAGTTCTCAAATGCTTATAAAAATGCAAATCACCATGCAATCATGCATTGTTAGGATAGCAATATTCAACTGTTTTTAATTCGTAACGTTTTTGCATTTTGGCAAAATTACGATAATTAAGATACAATATCTTTTGTACGTTTTCCTACGACTTGCTCAAACCCCAGTGACAATTATAGTATGTTTAGGAGTGGGGAAGAACCTTAATGCTTACTATTTTCTACAACTCTGACATTTTTGTATAATTCAAATTAAATTAATTCATACGAAATTGCCACCTTGTGAAATAGATATGTTTCCCTGTATATATTTTCAATCAGTTTTCTATTTCACATGAAACCTGTTTTCACATAGAACACATTTTTGCATTCCATCTTTTGCCTCAAGCGTAAAACAGCCACAAGGCACTCGAATTAAAAGAAGTTTATCTTGTAAAGATTTATATAATAATTATTTATTATTCAGATCTCCCTATTGAATACCAATAAGCTTTACAATCTCCACCAACAATGTTTGTTAGAATGATTCTTGCACTTGTGGTGTTGTGTTATGATGAACATTTGCTCAGCATGAATCCCTGCTGACAATCAGTGGGAGACACACGACTACTTTGTTGTTCTCTGACATAATTTGATACTTGTGGGTGTTGGATCTCCTCTGCACTTCGACATGCTGCCCCAGTTCTGCCCTCAGCAGCAGTGCCCACGTACAGTTGCACTGCTGTTTTATTGATGCTCTGTTGTTCCTGAGCTCTCCTTCATAACAGTAACAAGACACAATACACTAGATCAGAGAGAGCTATTCTAACATAATCAGCCTGATTACTGTTAGCTGTTTATGCAATTATTCTGTATGACAAATAGCCTGACATGTTCTTGTTGTACAAGTGGAAGCTAAACAATACTATGTGAGGATCACTCAAGCTGCAGCACGCTCACTCTGAGGCATCTCAAGTTAGACTGAGAGAACCAAGAGAATTTTGTTAATCCGCTTGCATCTTTTTAATATAATTTTAGGGTGAAATAATTCATTTATTTGAGTTATTTATATTTTGCATTCACGGATTCAGATATCAGCAGTCAGACCATTTTGACAATTGGAAAAATATTGGTCATTAATGTGAGGCAACCTCAGTGGAAAGTGTATAAGTGGGTCAATTATCAGTGTCTTTGTCTTTTCTGTTATAGTTGTGGGACATTGTCCTCGGAGTCTGGACTGTGCCCGGGAGCGACGGCACTTCTGCCAGCCTGGCTCTTCACACTGCGGCCCATGCCTAGACCCATTTTTGGAGAACAAACGAGGGAAGTGTGTGATCAGGAGACGAAATCACCCTGGTGAGTACTGAGTCCTACAAAAGTGCCTTTCAGAAAAGTCTGGTCACTTGACGGGCATATTTTCAACAGCTCTGGGCAGCAAAACAATGCAAAACCAACTTCTATCTAATTGAATAGGGAAAAACTGAAATCTGAAAAACTGTTTGCCAAACTTATTATTTCAAGTCATTTCTCAATTTCATATTTCAAATCAGCAGCAAGATAAATCAAGAGTAGGTTGGTACAGTTAAATCAAAACGCGATATGGACTAGTGTCTGTGAATATTAAAAATTAATAGAATATTAATATCGCAAAAACAGATTGCAACATTTAAATATGAATCCTGCAAGTTCTGCATGTCTCTGTGTAAATGAATGGCGTAGACCAGGGGCGGACTGGGACAAAAATTCAGCCCTGGCACTGTAGCCACACCGGCCCACATTACCACACCGAATGTAAAGTGTGTGTGTGAGTGTGATCTCTCTCTCTCGCTCTCTCTGTGTGTGTGACACAGGCACAGGTTCCTCCTATCCTAAGGTAGACGCACGGTTTCATTTATCAATACTGAAGTGCGCGTGACGCTCGCGATGTTTTCAGCCTCTGCCGCCTCAATATATGTCTACATGAACACATAACACATATTCTTTTGAGAAAAACTGTAGCCATATCATATACAATCAGAAACTTAAAGGTCTTGACAGAAACTGTGACAAATATATTACCGTACTTAATGTAATGATAGTATTACTACTAATAATGATTATTATTAAAAAATATATATTTTTAAGGATTTACCAGAAAGAAATATTTACCAGAATGTATTTAGCAGAAAAATGTAAATGCACAACACAGTATTTCCAAATAAAAAGAAAGAAAATAATGATATTTTGTATTTATAAAATCAATTAATTAGAGATGATTTTGATTATTGCAATTTAATGAAACCAATAATAGAAAACAGTATTTGGTAAAATAAAACTGAATTTGAGAAAAAAATAAAACACATTTCATAGGGCCTTAAAAATGTAATTTTTGTTATACTTCCAATAAATTGCTGTTAAATTGTTTAAGTTCCATGATTTCAATTTCATTAATTAGACATGCATTTTTATTAATAAAAATGTAATTTAACCATTAAAACAGAGTCTGGAAAAATTAAAAAAGGAAAAAAACGGAATCCAGAAAAATTTAAATAGAAAAAAATAAAACAGATTTCATAGGGCCCTAATAAATGTTGTTTCTAATGATAAAATAGCTTTTAAGAAGCGTTTAATTCAGGTTGGTCCATGCGCATGCATAATCCCAAGCATGCATCTCAGGAAGCTCACTTTCTGTGAGAACTGGAGCTTCTAATGCATTGACACGATGGCTTTACCAACTGGTGATTAGCTCTTTTTAATTAGAAAGTGGACTTTTTCCACCATGTTGTGTGTTGCACTTTTCCCCATTCATAGTGATATTATGAAACCATCTTGGTATACCATCTTTGGTCGTACACACATTTTACAGGTTTGTTTTGGCAAATGTCTTTGTAGCAGCAATGAAAACAGTTTACAGTGATTTTGTCAGATAATTTCACATGTTAATCTGAAACATAGCATTTCAAAATATAAGGAAGCATTTTCAGGGTTCCCCATCATATGCATTGGACTGCAGTGGAAGACCTCTCACTCCTCGCAACCTTCCAGTCTGGCTTCCCTCTCCCCCTCTTCCACCCACACATTGCTGCAAATGCAAAAGGAAGGAGGGGGGCTAATGAAATAATTCAGGCGGTCTCTTTCTACACTGCAGTGGTAGGGATTGACAAATGCTGCCTTAGCTTTAACCATACCAGCAAACAGCAGTTAGATGTAAATATCCACAAGCATTTCATTTTTGTTTTCAGCCAAAAAAAAAAAAAAATGTTCATCTTGACTACAGCCTTGAAGATTAATGATCGGTAATTTTCCAGTGCTGCCTTAGGAGGGCAGTGCTTTTGTCGACATCTAATCGATACCATTCAACAGGCAGGAGTATGAACAGCGCCCTTTTCTTCTTCCTCTTTTAACTCTCACTTTCTTTTCTACAGTTCATTTAGGAGACCTTAGAGGCCTCACACATTTTTCACACAGCCTTTTTGTTAGACTGATATAAAGTTGAACATGTATGTATGTTGTTTATGGTGGCTTATTTGGTTATTTGGCTAATTTGACCTGCCTACTATTTTGTTGCTCTCTGGCTTGTGCCAAATCTATTGGCTCTCATTTACTAACTGTGCACATGTTTTTTTGCAATATGTATTTTTTTATTATTGTCTATGTGTGAATTTTTAGAAATATTATTATTATTTATGAGAAATTGAATAGCTACAGTAATTGATGATTCTCGTTTCAGAATAACAAAATAATGTCTAGTGTAGCTTGATCTGGGATTGATGCAGTAAAGGCCTATTTAAAAGATGCTTATAGCCAGGTACAGCCAATTTTGACATTGACACACTTGGCTTTAAAGATTTTGATCTCAAGCAAGAGTGCAAGAATGTGTTTCAGAGAGTGATGAATGGCTGTACGAGAGATGTTGTGTGGAAAGCCCTTATTTGGAGATGGCTAGGGCATGCATTATGTAAATTCTTAACTGTGGGTTATTGCTCCTTCATTTACAGTAGAATAGTCTGGATTCATCAGCATTACAATAAAGCATGGCAGAAATTTTGACATGAAAAACCTTTACACACAAGAACACTTGTACACAATTATTAGTGAATGAGACCCATTTGGACTCTCATAAGTTATGCAATTATTGAGGAATCATGATTCCTGTGTAAAATCGTCAGCAAACAGGTTTTACACACAAATACGTCTGTACACGTTTAGGTCACTAGACAAAATTGTATCCCTTAGCTGTGTAGTCCACAGCAAACAAAAGCTGTTTTCCACATTATTTGGAGTGGAAAATAAATAATCTGACACTTTTAAATAAATTTAGCTCACACTGGTAAAAATAGAACTTTCATGGTTGAATGGCTGAAGCATCTGTCTCTCTCACACACACATACACACACCCTCTTTGTCTCTCTTTCTTTCTCTCTATCTCTCTCTCTCTCAAACATTCCATCTTTTTTTATTATCTCTCGTGAAGTTTTTGCTCTTGGCACTTACTCAGTGGTTGCCGTGGTGACGGGTTTCATTCATGAATCTGTAGAGGCCCCTCCCCCGTCCTCTTCCTGCCCGACTGTATGCCCCACTGCCCACATACGCATAGAAGCACCACACAACAAACCGACTGACCAAATCCGCCTACACTCACTGCAGTACACACACTCACGGATTCCGCAGTGCATAAGCTCATAAAACTTCAGCACGCAAATATTTGGTGCATGTCATGATTAATAATTTTAAATGTTCATAAATATAGCAGTATGGCATGCACATTCTACCCAATGCAATACAAATTATGCCAAGATATATGTCATATTCCTTGGTGCATTATTATTTAACATAGTTCAATAACTGACCTGTGACAGTGACAGATTTAACTCTAAGATAAGATACAGCTCCATGATGTGCGTATATATTACGATTTGCAAATACACTACCAGTCAAACATTCAGGGTCAGTAAGATTTTTGTTTGTTTTTGAAAGAAACTAACACTTTTATTCAGCAAGTTTGCATTAAATTGGTCAAAAGTGACAGTAAAGGGATGTTGGTAATAAATGCTGTTCTTTTTAACTTTCTATTTTGAACTGTTTTAAACATTGATAATAATCAGAAAGGTTTCTTGAGAACCAGATCAACATATTATAATTATTTCTGAAGGATCATGTGACACTGAAGACAGGACATTCAGCTTTGTCATCATATAAATTACATTTTAAAATTTATTATAAAAAGAAAACAGATCTTTTTTTGTATATATATTATTTTTTGGGCATTTTGCCTTTATTACAACAGAACAGTGTAGAGCAGACAGGAAGCGAAGTGGGGGGGGAAGAGAGGGGGCAGGACCAGGAAAGGTCCTCGAGCTGGGATTCGAACTCGGGATGCCTATAACACAATGGCGTTATGTCGGCACCATTCCCACAAGGCTATCGGCGCCAACAGAAAACACATCTTTTAAATTGTAATAATATTTCACAGTAGTACAGTTTTTACTGTGTTTTTAATTAAATAAATCAGCCTTGGTGAGCATAAAGGACTTCTTTCAAATATGTGACCCTGGACCACAAAAGCAGTCATAAGTCTCCCGGGTATATTTGTAGCAATAGCCAACAATACATTGTATGGGTCAAAATGATCGATTTTTCTTTAATTCCAAAAATCATAAGGATATTAATCATGTTCATGTTCCATGAAGATATTTTGTAAATTTCCTACTGTAAATATATCAAAACTTAATTTTTGATTAGTAATATGCATTGCTAAGAACTTCATTTGGACAACTTTTCCAAATTTAGATTTTTTTTGCACCCTCAGACTCCAGATCTGGATCTATCTCGGCCAAATACTTTCCTATCCTAACAAACCACACATCAATTGAAAGCTTATTTATTCATTATTTCAAAAAATTGACCCCAGACTTTTGAACAGTAATGTAAGTACTGCAGATTTTCACTTATTCTCTCTCTTCCTCCTTCCTCTCTTTCTTGTAACTCTCATGTTATTTCTGTGTCCCACTTTCTTGCCCTAGCAGTCAAGGTCAGCCATCTCGCAGAGCTGGATGAAGAGATAGACATTCTCTCCTCCATCATCAGCAAACACAGAGAATCAGAGCTGAAACACTCAGGTAAGGTAGCATGGGAAGCCTGCTCACCCTTATGTCATTCCAAACCTGTATAACTTTCTTTCTTTTGTAAAACATAAAAGGATAAAGTCTTTGTGCTCCTGTTTTCCTTATAATGAAAGTGAACATGTCAAGTACATACTAAATGTGCACTGCAGTCTACTCAGGGTTTCTGAAGCCATACGATATTTATATTCAAACTGACACTGTTCATGTAAGAAGTGTTTGATGACAGAGCTGACACTATTTGAATTGAACGTGAGCGAGAATGTGGTTTGTGAGCTAGCAGGGGAAAATTATGAGTAGATAATGACTTCAGTTTAGCTGTGTTCCTACAAAAAGCAATTGACCTTTCGTTACTGTAGCTATGTCCGACAACTCATGGCACTCTCACGCTTCATATCTTGTTTTCACACAGTCAAAAATGTATCGCGAAAACTGACAACACACCAACAGATAAGACAGAGCAGGATACTTTAGATATGAAACAAAGTCTTAGCTTTCAATTGTTGTCATTTTTTAACTATTTCAAACAATAAATACAGTTTTGTGGCTCTTTGATGTGTCGTGAAAAATAAACATGAATGAACATCAGAAGGTCTTGTTTCAACCACTGAAAGACGTCAATGCCGCACGCCGTTTTTCAAGTTCAAGTTCACCAAAGTTAATCTACTAACCTGTCTGGTTTGTTTGTCTCAGAAAATTGGCAGATTCAGCGTTATAATTGGTCAGATTGCCTGTCAATCAAACTCCCTGCGCAGGGTCAATTGATAGCTACGGACACAATGAAATTATAAAGTTGTATGGAAAAGAGTGCATACTATTTCACCTTTTGTAACAGCATACAGTTTAGAACAACATGAGGCATTAGTTTTTTTTGTTTTTTTTTGGTGAATTATGCTACCATAATTTGCCACCCACTCCACATCGTTAAAAATTTTTAATAAAATAAAAACACAAAATAAAAAAAATATAAAAAACATAAATTCAGTGTTTTCTATTCAGAGACAGTCTCTCTCACTCTTTTTTCAATCTCTTATGTTCTTCAGCCCCCTCTCCAGCTGCTTCCAAAGCCCCTGAGGATGGATCCTGGCCAAGCAGTCAGCACAGAGCAGAGGCATCTCCTACTGCTGCTACATCAGAACAGCCTCTGACAAGTGCCCTGACCACCACCGCCTCTACCACCAGCCCAGCCTCACACACTCCCTTTATCTCTGCTGTGCACAGCGCCCCCTTTATCATCCCGTACCCCTCTGAGGACCACTCTTTCATCAGTGCGTTATACTGTGTATTGTTTGCTGATGTTTATAATTGTATATGAGTTTGCGGACTGTGTCACTGCAGTGCTTTTCCTTCTTGCTTCTTCAACTTTTTCATGACAATCTTTTTATCTTCTTTTGTTAGTATTTTTGGGTGTGTTTCTCATGGTGGGCTCAGTTGCCATGGTCTTGACTGGAGTGTGTTGGGTCAGGTGAGATGTTATATAATCTTGACAAACCTTGTTGGTTCAAATACCTGCATGAATAAGTAGTCATGAATGATACTGAAGCTGAAGATGATGCTTTCTTCTCAGGATGCAGAGAGACAGTCGTCTGGCCCAGAAGGTTGATTATCCTGCTTTTGGGTTAATAGGTTCCAGTTCTTATGATAGTGGCAAGGTGAGTAGAGCATACATACACATAAAAAAGCAAAGCATCATTCCTGCATGTGTCGTGATGCTTGTATGTTCTTGTATGTTGTATGTGCTGATGCACTCTTCTCTGTCTCTGTTATTAGACTGGTGATAAAACACTTGCACAGAGTGCCCAGATGTACCACTTTCAGCTCCAGAAGCAGCAAATGATGTCACTCAAGTACGTAATTGGCCAATAGAATGAATAAACTGCCTTTCATGGATATAACACATTTCCCAGCAACCCTTATCCTGCATGCCTGGATTTGGAATAATTAGAGTATATTAGATATGCTTCTGTTCAACAATTTGGGTGAGTAAGATTTTATTTATATGTTTTATTTTTTGAAAGATTTTATTTATTAATTTTTTCAGAAAATGTGTGAAATTGGTCAAACATAACAGTAAAGAATAAATAATTTAAATGCTGTTCTTTTGGACTTTCTATTTCTATTCTTCAATTTCTATTCTATTTCTACTTTTTCCAATGACATTTCCATTTAATAATGTTGACGAGAAATGTTTCTTCAAATTTGTTCAAAAATGGTTTGGTTCTGATGGATCATGTGACACTGAAGACTAGAGTAATAATGGTTGCTGAAAATTCAGTGTTGCCATCACAGGAATAAATTATTATTTTTTTAAATAATCAAATAGAAATTGTTATTTTAAATAGTAATAACATTTATTTATTTATTATTATATTTTTGAGCCCATAATTGCTGCCTTAGCAAGAGACTTTCAAAAAAAAAAGATCCCAAACTTTGGAATGGTATTGTATATGCCATCTACTCCATTTAAATTTAAAAACAGATAACAATATTTCTTATCCCACAGTCATTTAACAATTTAACATGTAGGCCTATTATGAATAATGGAACACTGGAATATTAGAAATTATTCATGAGCAACTTATATAACTTAACAGGTAATAGAGAAACAAAATGTATGCACACCATTAATAAAACCGCTCTAAGTCTTATTTTATTTGTTCTTTTTTGTGTATATTTTAAAATATGTAGGTTAAAATGAAATAATGTGATGTCCCGTGAACATTTGGCTATAATTTATCAGGTTAAATACATCAGCCTATTTTCTGACCAAAACTGACTCATGCATTGACATTATTTACATTATTATTCAAAACTCAGTGGCATGCCTTCTGTGTTTTGTTATTATGCAGGCAACGAAATGATTCCAAGATTCCTGAGTCGGGAGCCACTTCGGATGAGGAAAATGAAGACGGAGACTTCACTGTGTATGAGTGCCCAGGACTTGCCCCAGTAAGAGCAATATGTTTATATACATAATTCTGAGTGTGGCGGATCACGTCTGTGTCTTTGTGTTCACGTATGAGAGAGATCTCACTTATCGCTGTCATAAATCACGACTCCTGCAGGTGTAATCGATGGTATTATATGTCACCCACTGTGCTACAGTTTGAAGTCTCCTGTAGTGCCACTGTGTTTGAAAGTATCTTTCTCTTTCCAGACCGGGGAAATGGAAGTGAAGAACCCACTGTTCGATGACTCCACCTTTCATCTTCCCCTGCAGAGAAGTTACAACTAAACACGAGTACTCAGAGGACGCATCACAATGGTGTGCTTTCCTCATCTGATCCATCCAGGCAAGGTCACAAAGGTCATCATGGTTCGTGTGGGCATTTGAGAGCATTTTTCTTTTGTGCTGTTAAATACAAGTTGACACTGGTGTTGCAGCTTCCATCCATGAACAGAAAACTAAATGCACTGCAACACAGACAGAAATAATTCACCTCGTTAACATGTTGATTCACACATGCACAAGCATCCTTTCTAAAGACCAGCCCCTTCGGACCAGGACCCTGCGCTGTAGTACCTTTCAGTTTAACGGCAGATGTGTAAAAACATTGCATGGATTTCTGACTAAGAGTTGCACACATTTTGTATAGTCACGCAGAGTTCCTGTCTCTTTCCTTACGTCTTCTGGACCCGTTTGATAGTAATGTCCATTATAAACATACTGTACGTAAGAGACTGGGCATCCTCGAAAAGCTTGAACATGATCTGCTCTTGGTACCAGCTCAAGACTCATTTAATTTCAGGTCATTGCTGAGTTCTGTTATGACGTCTCCTGTAGTATATTGTGAGTACTGTGCAATGAAAAGGAAACTTATTTATAGCATTATCTGTTTGAACATATCTTGCCTGCAAACGCTAGTCATCTTTAGAATGGACGTGGAAGTTGACTCCCCTTGAGGAGCAACGTAAATTATACGATTAGCATATTTTATGGTTTCTTCTACCAAATTCGTCTGTGACTGTATTTTTTAAAATACCAATGGTGATTTTAATATTTTTTTATAATTGTGCTCACATAAATACCCCTAAATGATATTATGTAGCCGCTGTATAATCAGAATGGTCCTACTATGCATGATTTGAAGCTGTGTAATGAAGAAAGTCAGTGTGCATTTCTGGTTCATTTATAGAGCAAAAACACATGAAATTTGAGTTTTTGTATCAAACCCAGTCAAATCAAAAAGACCTGATTTGCAGCGTAACATGTATATAGCAGCTATTGTGTACAGGCCAGGATCCTCCGATCTATGTGCGTTGACTTCTATGCTAGATCACTAATGGTAACGTGATATAGTTTGATTCCGGAGCGCGTGTCGCTCGCTGCTGTTTCTCAGGAAATCTGCCAACAGTAGCCGGTTTCTGTGCAGCATTTTCTGTAATTCCTGCAGGGGATCCGTTCAAGTTCCACTGGATCTTATACCTTTGAATCTTTTAGTCAAAAGCCGTGGCAGTGTCGTCAGTCTTTCGATGTTGCATTGGGGCAGAGGGAAGCCCTTAAAATTTGAAATGTGCCTCCTTAAACATCCTCTAATTGTTCTGTTCTGTTAGACAGTCATTGTGGGGATGTTACCTCTGATATGACCTGCACTTTTCAAAATAAGTCACGATGGTCTTTAGTTGAGCCCAATAAACCTTTTTCAGCTACTGAGATTGCCTGACATGCATGTAAAGATGGAATATATAAAAGAGGGAATAAATATTTATATCAGCTCAAATAATAGTGTCCTGTTTTCTTTGATATTAAACCTACCAGGTGTTTTGTGTGAAGACATTTACAGACAAACAACATGAGACGCTTACTTGAGTCTTTCTATGTGCCTTTTCCAAAGGGTATTTAAGTATAATGAAGTTCAACCTGCACACACAGATGCAGGAGACTTTATTAAATGATTTAATAACACATGCTGACTATGCGTTTGTGGACAGTAACATGCTAACAAAAAATGTTTAAAGAAATGTACTGCATTTATACAAAATCATGGCCGTTTAATGTCAGTTATGATATCTTGAATGTCACGTCACTGCTTTTCCACTGAATTGACAATTTTGTCAAAAAAACGTCTCAGTTGTGTTGCTGTCTATGCAGGGACAGAAAACTCTCGGATTTCATCAAAAATATCTTAATTTGTGTTCTGAAGATGAACGAAGGTCTTGCGGGTTTGGAACGACATGAGGGTGAGTAATTAATGACAGAATTTTCATTTTTGGGTGAACTATCCCTTTAAAAATTCACTTTTTATTTTAATTAGCAATGTTTATTTCTTTACCTCTGACATGAACATCTTTTCTTCTGATATTCCTGTAAAGTTGGCGTTATTTGTGAACATGTCAGCCATTTGTTTTCCCTTCAAAATATCGTTCAGGGAATATGATGTTTTTAGAGAGAGCTTTGGGACGTAGATGTCAACCGGTCTGAAAGACAAAAACAAAGAGTTCTGACTGGGTATAACTAAAAATGGACCTTAAAAATTGACTTAAAGAGATGTTCAAGGATGTAAAAGTTTTAACCTGTTCCAGACCACATTCCTCCACCTTTCTATATCTCGTTGATTAATAACCCTCTCTAGCTCAGTGATTGAATTGTCTGGGAGAGCAAGAAATAAGGAGTAGGAGTTGTTGTATTTCAGAGAAAGGACTTTAGTGGAGATTAGCGTGTCATCATGAAAGATTTGGATGTAATCTTTTTGATTCATCATTTGAACTGGAACTGTGGTTTCAGTATCCACGTGGAATTCAGCCTCATATGAGTCAATTTTGGGTCAAATGGCATAGTCCATTTTCCAGGAGAAAAATAAGAGTGGAGTTATTGACATTTGAAACCTAAAGTACAGAATGACATTAACTATAACATGTATGGTTGGTTTACCTTTAAAATATATGTAAGTAAGAAGGATAATCCTGGTATTAGCATCCAGATCTTCAACAACTTTATCTGTTTTCCTATGTGTTTTTTCCCAGATGTATGTGTTAATCTGGTCTAAAGTTGCATTGAGGTGGAAATCCACAGCGAAGCCTTCCGGGAGGTGAAACTGCTTCATCTTCTCAAGGAACTCGGGAAGTGGTTTTGATTTGTTTCTTACATAAAGATCACTACCTACATTCATGTCCACCCTTCTTTGGCTGATTTCTTCCAAGAAACTTTGGAAGGTCTTTTGCACTTCTTCAGTGTTGAAGATGGAGCTGTCATGACCGATGCCCCAGAAAAGCTGCTCTTTGGTCTTACCACCAGCTCCTAAAGACAATGAAGAAAAAGGGCCATGGACAGAAAAAGATATTCTTGGACTGATATTCGGGCGATGAGATAAGACTCCTGTACAGGGGAAAAGCAAAATCATTTTTTTCTCCTTAACATTACTGTGAGCATGTCAAAAGTTGGTAGTGGACCATCATCTCCGACGATTGGGTGAACTATTACCAAAGCACAAATGCACAAACATATGATATTCCTTCCCATGATCGCTTTTCAATTTGAGATGTTACATGAATTCCCTGAGGAAAAAGAAAGGCATGCAGCAAATGGACTTAACCAGTTTAACACACGAGTGACAAAACATATTTATTTATGCTTGTATGCTGTTTGGTTCTCTTTGTTGTTATTTATTATATTCTATCTTATAAACACACACACATTTTACATTTTCCACCTGTCCAGACAGCTGCTGTCTCTTTTTCCAAACTGGACAGCGCTATAAGTCTGTCTTTATATTTGTTAAAAAAAATTTTTTTTAAAAAGACAACAACCTTCACTTTATTTACTTTTGCTTTTCAGCGAAAATTATGAACTACTGACACAAATCAGTATACAAATGCTTTCCACAGCAGGTAGCTACATGACTGTACATTAAGAGAACAACCCACTGAATCACTCTCAGAAATAATTTTATTTTATTTTTTTATATGAAAATATGGGTTACATGAAACCATGGTTACAATAAAAATGTCAAACGCCCTTTTACTATTATTTTTTATTTTGGAAGTTGATCGAACGAACATAAATCATGAACAAACAACACTAATGGTACAGAACTTTACATGTATACATGAAAAAAAAAACTCAACATTTGCTTAATTTTGAGATGTGAGATGTTTAATTCATTACTTGCACTGACGAATTCATTGTGTAATTGAGTGAATTATTTCTCAGAATCATTCGACACGGTGATTTTGAACGATTTAGTCAGTCTTTTGCCTGCATCGAACTACACTTTATCTGCTGTATGAACCGTGTACCCTGGCAACACTGTATCTGTGTATACGTTAGAATGTTTTTACAGTAACTGTACTTCCTTAGTTTTTTGTACATTTTAATAAAAAAAATGTTTTTGATAAAAAAAAAAAGAAATGTCTTGAACCGTGTTCTACCTTTCAGAATGTGCTCCATAGAGCTCCGGACGTCACGTGACCCATTCTGTTTACACCACTATGCTGGCAGGCAGGGACAGCCGGAAGCGAATATGAAATGAATGGCGCCAGCATGAGTTTCAAGGCAACAGAGTTCACTGCGTACTTTAATTCAAACGACATAGACCTGTACATAGCAAAACTTAATAGATTAAGCATAACAGATCCCTATAATGCCCCCGTGGTGCTTTTAACGTGTA
>NW_015648536.1:102889-103153 GCF_001515625.1 Sinocyclocheilus rhinocerous
TTGTGTTGGTTAGCATGTTTTATTGCAGTGAACCATTTTAGTCGTCTATCGGGATCCTTATGAATACGATAAAACAGGGCTGCCAACTCTCACGCAATTGACACTATTCTCACGCTCTCACGCCACACATTCATTTTCTCACGCAGAAAAATGTCCCTGCCAAATTCAATATTTATTTATGATAAAAAAAATACAAAAAAACTCCAGACACGGCTCTTCAAGGTCGAATTAATTTAGATGGCCAATCAATCAAAAGAAGGGCGG
>NW_015648536.1:103163-104389 GCF_001515625.1 Sinocyclocheilus rhinocerous
TATGTGTATTTTAAAATAAAATATTATTTGTGAATATTTAAACGGATTACGAAAAATTCTTTCCATTTTTCTCATCTTTTTTAAAGATGTTAAAGCCTTGTCACACGCTATGCGTGTCCGTCGTTTAGGTTAGTAACTAATATGCTGTATGCCCTATGTAGAAATAAGTTAGCATTATCAAAGTTATTTGTTTTGCAGTATTGCAGTAATTATACATATGTTGTCAGTAAACCTGTTTCATTGTAATGTTTTGACAAATCACAGTATTTGTGTAGATAGACAAGGTTTAAGATATGAGGGGCCGTATATATACGTATATATACGTGGTCTATAGGCCGTATATATATATATGGCCTATAGGCCATAATTATTGAAAAGCCTCTAGTGAAACACTAGTGAAACGAAAAACATTGATAAACCTTAGTGAAATTCATTCATATGCATTACTGAAATACCTCTTACAAACACTAGTGAAATGAAAAACATTGATCAATCTTAGTGAAATTCATTCATATGCATTACTGAAATACCTCTTACAAACACTAGTGAAATGAAAAACATTGATCAACCTTAGTGAAATACATTCATATGCATAACTGAAAAAAACCTCTTACAAACTAGGGTGACCATACGTGCCATTTTCCCCGGACACGCGCGTCCTGGCCAGGATTTCTATATTGCCTAAAATATCTAGGGTTTGGCTTTGTTTGCGTGTGCAGACCGATCGGTGTATGACATCGGTTCCTTGTGTTTTCGAAATGCTGTCGAGGTACTTTGAATCAAAACAATATAGAAATCCTGGCCAGGACGCGTCCGGGGAAAATGCCACATATGGTCACCCTATTACAAACACTATAGTGAAAACATTGATCAACCTTAGTGAAATACATTCATATGCATAACTGAAAAACCTCTTACATACACGAGTGAAACGAAAAGATCAACCGTAGTGAAATTCATTCATATGCATAACTGAAATAAGTAAAGATTTCAGTAGATAATGAGAGCTAATTTCACTTGAAACGGAAGCTGTGTCAATACTTCCGTTTAATTTGGCGCATGTCTCACAAACTCTTCAATGGCGGTTAGTCGTAAATTGTCTGAAGCTATTCATATTTTAAACAACATTTTACCGTCGTCAAGTACAATTCCGAAAGTGGGATAAAACAGCGCGATGTTACAGAGCTCACGCCGTGGTGACCTGTCATCGGCGCGGCTCTGCGACT
>NW_015648536.1:104510-106313 GCF_001515625.1 Sinocyclocheilus rhinocerous
CACCAAATTCGGGGGATCCCTTCAGCTCGAGGAGCCCTCTCGAACGCCACCCTCCGCGTGTCAGTTGCCCACCGGGATCACTAGATCGGTCGGCGCCGGACCGCGAATTTAACCACCTGTAACTCCCGAACCACGGGGGCTATCGACACTGGGGTGGTCTCATTCAAAAGAGGGCCTCGAGACGTACACTCGATTCGTGTTTGAGAGGGTTCCTCAAGCTGAAGGGATCCCCCGAATTTGGTGCGGATCCGCCGTGCCGTTACGGAGCTATGGCCGTTCAAAGTTTCAATGGTTTTCCATAGACTTAAGCTTTAAAGCTTTTCATCCAGGTCGCCAGTAGCAAACAATGGAGCGCGATTTGCGCTACTGTCTTCACACACAGACGGATGTGACATAATTTACCTCTGTAAATAAATATAAATTCACGTCTCGCGCACTTTAATGCCCTTGGAATGCAACATGTACGTTCCCTTGGAACTGGAATCATGGGGGAATATCATGTGAAGTCCACTTCGCAGGGCACTTACGGGCGAATAAGCCAACACTTGAATGCTGCTGCCTGAACAAGAGACCTCCTTACTGAAGTGAAAGTGTTGACTGGTGTCACTATCTCGCGAACGCAACGGCGGATCTCCACCAAATTCGGGGGATCCCTTTACGTTACTGCATTTCTTTGACTTATCATTACTACATGTAAATAATAGTGTTACCTGCTTTGAATAGGCCTGAAAGCTGCAAAGCACTTAATGATTTACAATACCTAGTCCTCTTAGAATTAAAAATGTTTTATGGATTCATTCATCAAGGCATTAGGTAAATTTTACATTTAAAGATATTTGTGCAACTGTAGCACATACTGAAAAAAAATGAGTAAAATGTACTGATAATTTTCTACCAGCACATTATCCATAAATTTTCCGTTGCGGAAATACCTACCATGGTTAATTTTCATAAGTTTTCCATTAACCCTAAAACGCAACGCAGTGCAGTGCAAAATTAAAAATACCGCCATATACAGTACACTGTATGAATGAAATTGCAATGTGAAAGTTAAATAACTAACACTGACCGTTGCCTGGTCTTTAATTGCTAGAGGGAAAAAAATCCCATATAGTCTATTTAACAATGGGATTCAAATTTTAAATGGTAACTGCTGAAAAGAAGTTGAAAACAATAAAGTAGCCTACAAAATTAAACACTTAGGATGTGCTAAACAAAATGTTGGACGTGCTCCTCATCCTCTTTAATAATAGGAATAGCCTATTATTAAAGTATCTGCTGCATGCAGTTCTTCTCTACTGTTTATGTGGTAGAAAGATAATAAGCAAAATAAATGTAATAATAAATTAATCGCGCCGATGACGGTCACCATGGCGTGAGCTCTGTAACATCGCGCTGTTTTATCCCACTTTCGGAATTGTACTTGACGACGGTAAAATGTTGTTTAAAATATGAATAGCTTCAGACAACTTACGACTAACCGCCATTGAAGAGTTTGTGAGACCCGCCAAATTAAACGGAAGTGTTGACACAGTTTCCGTTTCAAGTGAAATTAGCTCTCATCGTCTACTGAAATATTTACTTATTTCACTTATGCTTATGAATGAATTTCACTAAGGTTGATCAATGTTTTCACTAGTGTATGTAAGAGGTTTTTCAGTTATGCATATGAATGTATTTCACTAAGGTTGGTAAGTGTTTTCACTAGTGTATGTAAGAGGTTTTCAGTAATGCGTATGAATGAATGACACTAAGGTTGATCAATGTTTTCACTAGTGTTTGTAAGAGGTTTTTCAGTAATGC